>NC_081190.1:4882500-5160000 GCF_902713425.1 Acipenser ruthenus | reverse complement strand
CCGCTACGCTCCCCTGCCTCCCGAGCCCGCTCCTTCTCCACCCTTGCTCCGCAGTGGTGGAACGACCTTCCTACAGATGTCAGGACTGCCCAGTCCCTGACCACATTCCGGCGCCTCCTTAAGACTCACCTCTTCAAACAGCACCTGTAGAACTCCTCTGTTGTATCCTGGGACACTATCACCCTTCATTTAAATATGCTTTATTTTGCTCTTATCTGCCCCCTATTTTACTGCATTTAATCCTGTACCTCAGAATATTGTAATCTGCCAAGTGTTTAATCTGTAGTATTTTTGTACTTAATCATATCCTGATGTAACTATCACTATTTAATCATATCCTGATGTAACTTTCACTAGTATCTGCTGTATTATTGAATTGTGGTTTGTCACACTTGAGAATTATTGTATTTCTTGTTCTTATTGTATGACTTATATTGTAACACTTGAATGTATTTGTATTTGCTTGCAATTGTAAGTCGCCCTGGATAAGGGCGTCTGCTAAGAAATAAATAATAAGTTCTTATTTGTTTCTGAGTTCAATTACAAAGCCCAAAGCATGTCCTGTTGGTTAGATTAGATTACAAGATAGAGCTAGTAGGTCTTGACACGGAATCTAAGCTTAGTCAGTGTCTCCTCTTTTGACCTAAGAAAGTTACTTGACAGTGTGATCTAGTCCCACCCCAGATGTAAAATAAAATGCAGGTCAAGTGGATGTCCAAACAGTTGCCCAAAGACAGTTGGCCAAAACAAGGACAGGCTGACCAATTGAAAGCACTGTTTAGGATTACCATTCACTGACCTTTGGCCTGGGGTTCAAACACTAGCTTCTACCAAATATCTGTATAGAACTGCAACTTCAATCACGGTTCCCTAACAGCTATTACAAATAGTACACACATTTCAACAATACCTAAGATTCATATCTTTTGGAGTTGTATTATATCCTTGTTACAAATGCATTCTTCATTAATGGTTTTTAGCTAAAAATGTGAGAATGCATTAAATAAATAAGTAATTCCTTTCATATTTAAGTTATTCACATTCTTATCTGTTACTGAATACGACTCTATGATTTCAAATGACTGACCATTTAGAAATAAAATAAAAAACTAGCACCATATTCAAAAAGGATTAACCACTATTCTAATTTGACACATGTTCTTTTGTAAAATGAAAATTGAATTGCTAATATTACATGTAGGAGCTTTTAAATTAGGAGTTACTTGCTTCAAGCGTTAGCATTAACATTGTGTTGTTAATTAAGAAAAATAGAACGATGGAAAATGTTTTGTGAATATGGCCCTTCTTCCTCTTCTCTTTCTCCTTTTCCTTTTCTTCTTCTTCTTCTTCTTCTTCTTCTTCTTCTTCTTCTTCTTTTTCTTCTGCTTCTTCTACTTTGTATTACAATCATCAAATCTATTATAATCTTTATCTTTATATACACTATTCATATACACCATGATCTTCATATACACTACTACGGGTCGCTCATATTTGCTCAAGCCAACTATCCTTTGAGTACTACGAGTGTATTATGAGTCATGTGATTGTAGCCTGATCTTCATTCCCATATAAAAACATACAAAGATGACAAGCTGCAAAATCCCTAGTAACTATTACACAAAGTGTTTCTTATTGGTGTGTAAAGGTCAGAACACTGTGGCACTGGATCATTATACTGCAATTAACCAGGTCCCCCTTCACAATGGCTTATCTGTGCCCTCTCTATCGGCAGCCCGTGCCTGTTATCGGTGTCCTGATCTGGCCGTGAGCACATGCCAAGTCAGAGAGGGCAGTGACCTTTTCACCAGGCCCTTTGATTGACTCTGAAAAGGTTGTGGTTCACAGCTAGTCAGTGGGAGATCATCAAGAGATGAACCAGAAAAGAAAATAAAACGAAGAAAAAAAAAACACACGGTCAAGAGTGACAGAGCCCAGCTGGCGAGAGGCACAACCCCACAATGATCTCAACAAAGAATTAAATTGAAATGAAGTTACCCAGGCAAGAGGTGTAATTAGAAACCAATTTCCTAATCAAATGCGGGACAGGTAATAATCGACAATATCTGCTGCATTGAGCATTGAGCACTTCATTCTCTGGCTCACAGTCCTGCACTCCCAGCCCACGCTATTGTGTTTGCAGCTGCACAGCACCCCAGTTTCAGCGTCCCTGTTTTTCTGTGTAAAGTACTCCGCAGACCTGAAATCCAACCTGACTAACACAGTAGCATATTATTCAATGCAGTGTTCTGTAAGGTGTCTAGATGGAAGGACTGCTGTTAGCTCCAAGTTTGTGCTGGCAGGATTGATGGCAGTGAAGTCTCTCCACTCAATTTACAAGTGTTGGACAAAGAAGGCTCCATAGGGCATCTGCATTAAAATAAATCTGGCTTTTATTAATTATAATTTAAAACTGTTGGACACTGTTTTCAAATCCTCAGTAAAAAGAAAGTTGTTCTGGCAGCTTCTGGTGTTTCTTCTTTTTTAATTGATTGAATCACATTGTGATCTATCTATCTTTCTATCTGTCTATCTGTCTGTCTATCTATCTATCTATTCACAATGTATATATATATGTATATGTATGTATATATACACACACACACACACACACACATACACACACACACACACACACACAAAGTTATATTTGTTCTTTAAAATATATATTAAATAACAGACCTGGAAAGAAATAATCACTCACACTAGTGCTGTACATTTCATTGTCCACAGCCTTTTGCATGACATTTTCATGTGTAATGCATTGACATGTCAAAAAGTCAAGAAGGAAAATATGGTTGAATTTCCAGTTCAGCCTGAATAACTGTAAATTCGGTGTGGTTTGGAATTTGTCCATTTGACTATTTGGTTCATGCACAGTGCTTGATTAAACAATATGAAATTATTTTATTAATTAGGGGACTAAGTAAAACAAAGGTTTGTATTTTAAAAACCAAGCAGGATAGTCAAAAAACATTATTTTACACTATACTTCACTTGGAAATGTGGGTTTACCACCTTTTCTTGTTAAATTCCAAAAGTTTTACACAAGCAATGTAATTGTATCTGATCAGAGGAATGCCTGCAAATTTAAAAGAAACACATTTTAATACTGCTCCATTTTACTGAGAAAGGATTACAGAGAGATTTTGAGTTTGGTACTCATAGTGTATTTGTATTTTTTTCATCCACTGAATTAAAGATCTGCAATTAATGACACTGTATGGTGGTGGATATTCAAGAATATTTATAAACTCCAGAAGCTTTTCCAATTGCTTTTCAATCACTCTGAAAACCTCTGAATTGTACCCAGGTTGCTATGTACAATGCTAGTAAAAGGAAAAGCATGTTCATTAAATCACCAAGGACCTTCTTATCTTTTAAGTCAGGAACACTTTGTAAATAGTGCTCTTTAACTGTACTTTTCATCTATTCTGCAAAACACAAGTCAGCCCTTCATTTCAGCTGCTTTGCTTTTCAGCTTAGAGTCCTTCATGTATACATATATTTGTAATGAACTTGTAAAGAAAACAGGCCACAGGACCCCTTCAGTTTTAAAAGCAGATTGCTGACCATCAAAAACGAATGGCTCGACAGCTGGTTTCCATGTTGCTTCCTTGAAACCCTCTGAATTACAAGGAGGTTACTGCATTCCTCCAGCTAGACAGCTGCCCTGCTACAGCAGGGGGTCAGGGGTTAAACGCCTAAAGTCAAAAGCCAAAGGGGTGTTCGTCCTAATCGAAAATGGACTGGATGCTTGCTCTGCTGCGGCACTAAACAAATTGTCAAGTTAAATAGCACTCATGGGGTCTATTGCATTGATTAACCCCTGAACCGCGTTGTGTTTTGGATTTGTCAGGTGCACATAATGTGAAAACGAGTTTGCCAGAAGCTCTAAATACAAAATTGGAGCTAGAAGTATCATGAAAAAGTAAAACACCATGATACACATGGACATGCAGGTAAACAGACCGACGCCTGAGGATTTACAAATGTTGTTAACAAATGACACAGTGTTTGTGCTTTCTATCTCAAGGACCAGAGACCTCTAACACTTGGTTAAAACCATCACCCCTGAACATATTGAATACTCATAATAAGCAGAGAAGATAAATGTAATGACAGCAGTAACAATGGCAATCGATTGACAGAGGACTGTTAGAATTCTACTAAAGATGCTTGAGCCTGAGACAACTGATGTACTGAGCATATAATAATAATAATAATAATAATAATAATAATAATAATAATAATAATAATAATAATAATAACTGAGTATCTAGTGAACCCCTGCCACACTTTCACCTTGAAAACTGCCACAAAAATAAGGGCCTGTTTTCAGCTACAACAGCATTGACCTGTCAGCAGGTCTTTGTGGAATACAGTGGGGAGTTACAGGGTGCTTTATAGGTGGTTGAAATCCTTCATTTAAAGCTGCTACTTAGCTGCTACTCTGTCATCAGAGTTAACTCCTGGGTTAGAGGTAATCAGTACCTATAGTATTTAGAGCTACAGACCTTTGTTAAATACTTCCCTTAGCTTACTGTACCTAGCGATTGATGGTTTGCTTGTACAGTGTCTGCTAACAAATGGCTAAATCTGGATATTTAAAGTTCTTCCAGACCATAAATATCTCACCAAAATCCAGAACGTGACTCCTCTGCAAAAGCTTTGAAGCTGAATTTAGAGACAACTTAAAGCATGGCTTTAATTGTTTTGTGTAAGGGTTTTTCAATTGTGTTGGTCTTTTATTGATAATGGGGGTACATGTTGATGCTGATGATTTGTGTTGTCCCTCCGGACACACTGGGAAGCGAGATTTGTTGTTCAAAGGCAATACATGAAATAAAGAGCCTTTTGACTGTATGGTTTGGATATTTGAATACTGGTAGTTGTCATTATTTAAACACAATTACATAGCTGCCAAACTATTAGATGTACTGTAAATGTATATTTAATTTGATGTTATATTTTCCATTGTCCTAAAAAATTGTATTTACCTAATATGTACTTAGAAGTCTATATAGATTCTAGTTATGACTAATTCTACTTTTTGGACACAGCACAGCAAACTCCTTCCTATGTTATTTGTACTAGTAGATGGAATAAATTATAACAATACCTAAACACCTGTACAAGGTTTTTCCAACTCCTATTAACAGTGGCACAGAAACTGAAAAGTGTTAGAGACTCAGCCGTAGCCAGTGTAGTACCAAACAAGAGAGTTATGGACCTGATACAGGGGCTTTTTATTAGCCACTTTATTAGCCAGATTAAATTGTGCTCTAGAAGCTCAATGCACTGTTTTATCTGTTCCAAAAAAAGCTGATTGGGCTGCAGAACTGAGACTGTTTCTCCACGGCAGACATTTTAATTTGCACATATTTGCATTTGTTTTCCTGCTCTTTTTTTCTGATCCCTTTCCTGCACTGTTGACATTTTTATGAGTTTGTTGAAAACTAACAACATTTACTCCAACTTACCCTAAGCAGTAGAACTGCATGTTTGTCTTTGCCATATAAGTTCGTATCATGACCTCAGCCTGGAGGCTGCTAGCCTTGACAATGGCTTTGGCCTGGAGGATCCTGAGTTTGGCTGGTCTGGACCTAAAAGGGTCACAGCCTCTCCCTCAACTTGGCCTTGACCAACCAAACGTATCTGCTTCCATTTGCTCATTACTACCACCAAATAAACAGTACAATTCTATAAGCCTAAAATGTCTGTTTTGTATCTACCAGTAAGCAACACTCTGTGGACATCACACCTTCCAGTGGCCAGGTTTGAAAAGCGATCTTTATCTGATGGCCTTTCAAATCCAAGCAGATTACATCTTCATCTGCAGGCAGTTTATCAAAGTCCAGCATGTCCATAGGAGGGTTGTTTTAATGGGGGGGAGGGGGGACCAATCTACTGGCATAAAAGCCTTTGTCCCTTCCAAATGGGTGGGAAATGATTCTACAGGATTAGCCAACAATTATACGCTACGGCCTAATCAATTCACTCCATTCACCGTGTGGAGTAAGCTGATCCCTCTGAACAAAGGGCCATGCCGGTGGGGGTACACCTGAGAAAACAGCAGGTCAGTGTAAACAGCATGGCACTCACTCCCTCTATGGAATGGCCCAGAACCATATGGTGCTGCTATGAACTTATTAGCTGGCGGATTAACTGATCTTGTTGCCTGGGATCGGCCCGTCAGTCTCCCCCGACTGCGCAGCTGACTGACAGCCTATATCTGCTGCTTCAAACTCAGAAGTTATTTCCTCTGGTTTATCAAGTGATTGCACACAAATACACTGGCAGACACAAAACCCCCCTTTGTAAAAGCCTGTCGCCCCCTCTGCATTCTTACGCCCCAGCAAAACAACTTATTTTAGCTCCCAAACCACGATTTCTCAGTCGCTAGTTGGCCTCTCAGGGCCCTGCACTCACATTTTTTTATTGAAAATACCTTTAGCCTTTGTAGATGTAGCGATAATGTGAACGAATGGCGTGCTTTGTGCCTTACAGTTAAGTTTTTAAAGAATCCTTGGCATCCCTATGCAATTCAACCACTAGGATTTCAATTCTGGGTCATGCTTTATTGGTTTAACTATTAAGAACTAGCTTACTAACATACTGAAACAATGTTCATACTTTGTTAATGTTAGTTAATTTGTAATAACTTGTTTATCAACTAATAATAAACTAATAATAAATGCTCCGAATTATTTAACAGTGGGAACTGAGGTAACCCTTTGATTTTCACTCCTGATGGGTAACTGTGTTACAGTGATGAGGTGACAGTCAAACTGAGCCTTTGAAATTGGGTGGAAAAACAGGGCTAAACCGGATCAAAACTGTATGCCATAAATATATTAATAAATAAGAAGGTTTATATGTTAACAATGCTAAAAGGAAGAGAATCAAGTTAAGTACTGTAAAAATGAGGTTAGCCCGCTTTGAGAATCAATTGCACTTTTAATTTACATTATTGTTTTACAAGAGTGTTTTCCTCTCTGTGCATTTTCTGGATGAAATATGAACTCATCTGTGCATTGTTAAATCTTATCAAAATTGGATCAGCAGATACTAGGGGCTGCAGAGCTACTGCCATTGCAGATACTGTACCACAGAGGATGGAGGGCAGACGGATTCACAGAGCTGTGAAATGCTTTCAAGCCATTTTCAGCTTCTGTATGTTCTGCAAAAATCTTTGTCAGTTATAATCATTATCAAATGTTGCATCGCAAAAATGTGTTTGAAACCACTTCTATCATCTATAATTTGGAACACTTAATCCTAACATTTATATTCTGAAGAACTGTGATGAAGACAGTTTGCAGAAAACGTTTGCTGACCTTCTCTTAAGTTTCTATTGAAATGCTTTAGCCTGAGTCAGCTGGATCAAATTCAGAAAGCGGACAGATACAGTCATGGGTTTATGACATGTAGTTTGTTTGTTATCTATGAAATATCTGACTCCTTTTTGTCTTGAAATTCCTAGTTTGAATGTTGCCTTACTGCTGCAACCCACTTACTGCACCAGACACTGAAACTTACCAACAGGCCAAAGGACTGAAGATCAACAGGCAACTTCCATTCCCTCCGTAACCCCACTGCCCTTAATCACCCACCATTACCCTTCTTATCCTAACAATGAGGACTGGTTACACCTAACTCTCATAGGGAGGGGTCACCGCTCCCAAAATGATATACCACCACATACCATACACTTTTAATCAGTACTGATGAAGACATCAGCCATGATCTCCATTCGTGCTGTCAAGTATTTTACCCACATGTTGCTGAGCTCTGGAGATGCAGGCCTAGTCTTGCTAATCTTCATCTGGCCTGATCAGACACCTGACCAGTAGAGGTCACTGAAACATGATGCTGTATAAACTATCCTCAGACGATTTTCCTGCCTGGCACAAAAGCTAATGCAGCTCTCTTTGCGTTCCCAGCCAAGATTGGCAACTTTGTGTGAATGTAATTCAAATTCAAACCAAGTTTGCATGTCTCACTCTGAGCTCCACTGAAGACCCGTTACTTTTACTGATGCTGCTGTATGTGGTTATTTCTTAGGTCAGGTGTGCATATGAAGGTGAGACTCATGTCTCCTGTAAAACATAATCTTCATAAACCTTTAAATTAAAAAAACGACGTTGTTGTTTTGTTTGTTAAATAAGTACATGTTAGCAATCACAATACAGTAGCCAGCATGTAAATGTGTTGCAGGTTATCAGTGCAGTATTGGTGGATTCCTGCTCATGTTACTTTAGCCAGACTCTTCCACATTGAGGATGACACCCCATCAGTTTGAAGCTGTCTCAAGCACTGTTCAGCCCCCATCCTCTTCAGTGTCAGTATGCGGTCACTGGGGTCAGCAGTCTGACAGGGTGGTCCTGTTCCTGCTGCTATGCAAATAACTACCTGTCTCTTCCAGAGAAAAGGAGTTTATTAATGTTCTTAATAAGCTGTGTAAAATTGTTACATGTGCTTTCTAGGGCCTGAGATATGTTTTGGTGTGTTAGCGAGGTTGCAGGTCATCAAAGCAGAGCTGGCTGAAGATCTGGTGGTGGACACATAATTGGGCACCATAAAGTAAAACAAACTCTTGGATGGTGTAGCCCCAGTTCAGCTTTCAAGTGCTAAACAGTAATAAACTGATAAACGGTGCTTTGAAATGCTTGACATCTGATTGTATCATCTAGACCCTGGCATTGATCAGCACACACTAAAAGCAACACATATTCCTAAGAAGAACTTAACTGATAATTATGAAAGCAGAGGACAGGACCAGACGACACAATTGGATGCGAAGTGGATACAGATTCAGGCTGTTTTTCAGTGGTGGGTGCTAGAATGGATTTACAAGCCATGTTATTGCTGCTGATTCAATAGGATCCTTCAACAGTCAACTGGATGCATTCCTGCAATCGATTAGCTGTTAGTTATGTCTTTTATTTTTGTGTTCTTTGTACAGTATAAAAAGTATTGTCAAATGCATGTACCTTCTGTACCAAGGTCACATATTCTAAATAAGAAATAGTGTGTCTTTAGTGTGTACTTCTGGTTGTATAACGTATATCATTATCATTCTGACACATTGTATCTTATATAAAAATACGCAATAACCCATTTTAACCTCATTTTCCCCTCTCCCCCTAGACCTGCACTCCAGTGGACTGAGGTTCTGAGTAAGGACAACCCCAGCACTCCCAGAGATTCAAAGCTGAGGCCAAAGCTATTTACACCTTTCTTCCTAATTCTCTTTCCATGCATGTAACTTCCTAAACTGCTTACAGCACTCCTTTTCTTGGTGTCAGGTCAGGTGTTGAGTCTGGGTTGCGTGGAAGCACCACAGTTTGAATGTGCAAGGAAGAGCACGCATTTGGAAGGGGAGTGGAGGCAAACTTTCAAACAGAGAGCGGTGGGTGTCTGGAATGGGATGCCAAGCCATGTTGCTGCTGTTGATTCATTGGAATCCTGCAAGAGCCAACTGGATCCTGGAATCAATTATAACTGATTGAGCATTGATGAGCCAAATGGTTTCAGCTTGTTTGTATCTTTTATAAATGTTCTTATGTATAAAGTAACGTCTGTCTGCTCTGAAAATGTAGCACGTCTCTTTTGGCAGTGGGCGCATGTTGGTCTCTGAATCTGAAGACCGTGGTTTGATACTCATTCACTATTGTACACTATCTACCCATTCCAGCATTGCCTTGTATGAGCACACTTTGAGAAAACAAGCAAACCAACCAATACAAAATCAAAGCAGAGGCGTTGTTCTAATTTTCTAACATCGCACAAAGGCAATTTGGAATAAATCACGATGACCACCAGTCAACGACAGCACTGAATCCCCCCTGACCAGCCGGATATGATTCAGACTGGAATTGACCAGATCCAAATCTTTTCTGTTCTGCATTCTCCTGATTTCTGGAGAAGATGTCAGGATACGTTGACACAGACTAGAAACAAAACCTGCTATCAGTGCTGCACTGTTCAGAACTCCAGCGGCCTTCCGAAGGAGAAGGGCGACCCCATCATGCCTGGGTCTTGTCATGACTGGGTCTTGTCATGCCTGTAAGGTAAATCAGAACAGGGGCAAACTGAAAAGGCAACATAGGTCCATTCACAGTCACAACTGCAGCTTAATGGCTTTGAAATTGCATTAAATAGCAAAGAATGCCACGTGATATATGGGTATGTTTAATCACCTTTCACGTACTGTATGATTCAAGCCAGTGTCGTCAACCATATTGATATATGAGAATACAGTGTACCAGAAACTCAATATGGTCCAATTGATGTCATGGAAAGGATTTGTTTCTGACGTGTCATGTGGCATACGGCCTGCAAGACGCACACCCTGATTGACTGAAGGCTCCTCAACAAATATATGACGGCAGAACATATTCCTTTAGGTGCCACTCCCTTTCAAACCATCTTTCTACCATCTTAACTCTGTGACAGGTGTGGAGCGGTAATGCACACCAGGGGCGGCCGGTTAACAGTGTTCGCTTGCTCGCCGAACCCCCAGTCTCTTATTAATGAATTGCACTTCCCTTCTTCTGGGTGATGTGCGTTTCATTTCCCCCCTCTCACGTGACACATCAACAATAATAATAATATATTTTATATATTTTGGCAAAGGGGGCGCTCATTGGACTCTGAATCTGAAGACTGTGGTTTGATACTCATTCACGATTGTACACTATCTACCATTCCAGCATTTCCTTGTATGAGCACACTTTGAGAAAACAAGCAAACCAACCAATACAAAATCAAAGCAGAGGCGTTGTTCTACTTTTCTAACATCGCACAAAGGCAATTTGGAATAAACCACGATGACCACCAGTCAACGACAGCACTGAATCCCCCCTGACCAGCCGGATCCGATCCAGACTGGAATTGACCAGATCCAAGCATCTTTTCTGTTCTGCATTCTCCTGATTTCCTGATAGGGCAACAGTGTGGAGTAGTGGTTAGGGCACTGGACTCTTGACCGGAGGGTCGTGGGTTCAGTCCCAGGTGGAGGACACTGCTGCTGTACCCTTGAGCAAGGTACTTTATCTAGATTGCTCCAGTAAAAACCCAACTCTATAAATGGGTAATTGTATGTAAAAAATAATGTGTAAAAAATAATGTAATTGTATGTAAAAATAATTGCAAGTCGCCCTGGATAAGGGCGTCTGCTAATAAATAAATTAATAAATTAATTAATTAATCAATTAATTAATTAATTAATTAATTAATAATAATAATAATAATAATAATAATAATAATAATAATAATAATAATAATATAGCGCCTTTCATAGTGGACCACCATCACAAAGCGCATTACAGAGGTAGGCTGTGAACTGTGCTTTATATGCAGAATCACTTACAATAGGACATTGATTTAACATCTCAGCCGCAGGATGGAGCACAAGGAGTTTAATTGACTTGCTAAGGTCACACAGTGAGTCAGTCAGTGGCAACGGTGGGATTTGAACCAGTAACCTTCTGGTTACAAGCCCTAGACTTGACTGGACCACACTGCCTCCTTAGCAATGACGTTCATCCCACCTGTTTAATGGGCTGAAGGTGGGCTGTGCTCGCTCAGAAATGCAAGCACCCAAATCTGCCGTGCACATGAGCAGTATCAGCCAGCAGTCAGCCAGGACTGGCTATGATTGGCTTAATGTCTGGATGGAGCGCAGCTGGTTAGCAAACATGGTGATCAGACGATCAGTGCACATGTGCCAAGACAACAAAGGCTATAAATATGAGCAACACTTTGGCTCTTCTGTCTTGTATGGTGTGTTACTTTGTTACTTTGTGTTAGTTTAAATATTAAAATAAAAGTCTAATTTTCTTTGTCTAAATTTAAATTAATATTTATGGATACTGTTATTTGTTCTACTTCATTCAGTACATTATATTTGTATTTTAATACTATTTATATAATATTTTGTTTAATCTTGTTGATTTTCTAGGTGTTTTTAAATTACTATTTTTTTACTGTTTGTTTGTAGCTGATCAGTCTTTTATTAGGTCTATATAAATTATCTACTGGTTCCTGGGGGAAAAAAAATCAACTTCATTGTTAATTACAGTGTTTTTATTTATTTATTGTTTCCTTTGGCCTTAATTGTGACTTCCATTTAAGGTCTTATTTTTTCCTGTTCTTGGTCTTTGAACTTGGGATTGATTTAGATTCAGGGACAACTTCAATTTAAATAAAAACACATTTACATTTTCGAGTACATTCGGAGTGTTTAATATATTTGTCTTATTTCAACATCTCACTTTTTATAGGATTTTTTAATTTTTTTATTTAATGAATGAAAACCGAACGATTAAATGATTTAGCCATGTTATCAATTGAAAAAGACATGATGGCTGACATTCCTGACTTTAAAAATAAAGTAATCAAAAATTTGCCACAATAAGACACAGCAAGCTTTCAACAGTATCACTTCCAACAGTAAACACATCCACTGGACAGTGCTGCTACCACTGAGATTTGGTTGAGTGAGGAGCTGGTTCTCAGATTCCCTGATTTTGTGGCCACAGTCTGTGTTTATTTGGGTGCTTGAAGCTGTGAATGTGTAGACATAGGAAACTGGAATATAAAAATCGCAATCTAAATCTGCTGTGTTTGGAACTGGAGCTAATCTCAAACCTAGTCATTCCCCATAATAAATATGCCTCTGAGAAAATGACTTGGTCTTCATCACCATCTTTCTTGCAGACACACGTATACAGTTGTCCAGGGCTGGTCTGAGCACCACTGGGGAAACTTGATGAATTTGCCCATGGTAGCCAGGTGTTGTTTAAGGATTTGAATGTATGCAATGGTTTTCCATGTAGTGTTTGTATTTTCTTGTTCTGAGTTGAATTTTTTATTTGTATGTTTTAATTGCTCAGGTTGGTTATCATTTTGTTTGGTTGTTTAGGGTTTTTTTTTTTTTTTTTTAACAGTTTGTATTAAAGGCAACAAAGCCCTCTCTACCACAGCCCTCATAGCAGAAACCAGATTATACCACAGATAATTCCTGTAAATCAGTACCAGAATACAGAAATCCTTCTTAAAGCTGCTCCATAGTAATGTTCAGATTGACAACAGAACAACAGTAATGTAGTGGAAAAATATTACCGTGAGACCTATTTATTTCAAAACTGATTGTAAAGAAGGATGATAAATATGATCTCTACTAATTTTGGCTAGTCTTACGTTTATTAAATATGTAATTTTTTGGTCACCTCATGTACATTTTGTTTTAATTGATATTCTTCCCCCGTTTAAGAAAGCAGCCTTGGCATGGAATTCAGAGTTCAATTCTGTACAATGGGACAGCACCCCCTGCAGGCAACTGATGGAGTTTCAGTAAATCTGTGTCAACTGCTTGAGCAAAACAAAAAACAGAAAACTATTTATTGGGATATTAAAATAATATAGTACTGGCATTTCTTCCTTTAGTGATAAGGTAATGATCCAGTACAGCTCAACACAATACTGTATGAAGTTCATACTTTGCTCAAAGGGCAGAGGGTAAAATAGATGACTGATAAGGACAATGTTGATGATATATTTATGTAGTGGATAGCTTAAGATAGGTTTGCTGAAACAAAGAAATACATTTAATTGATGTCAGCAGAACTATAATAAAAGACAAATCATATGCAAAGTTATTTTGGGAAGCTGTAACATCGTGAAAGGGGAGCGTCACAAGCTGTTACCGGCAGAAAGGCGACCCAGGGACAGAACAAAACAAATACAGAAACAAGAACAAAATAAACAAGGCACGAGGGCCAAAATAATGTGATTATTATTCATGCATCCCGGTACTGAACAACGTGCAAACAAACCGTCCCTTGGAATTAGCTTTAATGAAATCACAAATAAGTTCCCGTAGGTTTTCTTTTATTTTTTTATTGTAATATTAAACAATTAATTTGGTCTGAGCACAACCAGTGCTACATTTAGACATACACCTTTTTCTCTAAATTAATCTTATATGTGATTAAGTCCAAATGATAGGAGTTTGGGTTTTGACTGAAGAAATCTACTAATAATAGTTAGAAATTTTAGAAATTGATAATATGGGAGGGAATTAAGCTACCTCCTTAGACATATAACCAGAGTAACATTAACCAGAATAAACCGTTTTTCCTTCTTACACAGTTTCCTTCCGATAATTAACAAAACTATTGTGGGACTTTTGATCCAATTATGAAACTGCAAGGCATGCATCTCATTGACCCTATATTTATGATATTCAGTGTATAAAGACCTTTCGATATAATGTGATATGCTAAATAAATGTAGGTTATAATTCTATTTTTTCAATACAGTGAGTGTCTTTAATTATGAAGAACACAAACATCCAAAAGCAAACCCTTACTCGAGTGCTGTCTTTGTTCTGTTTTTTATTATTGAAACCAAGAATCAGTTCCTGAGTCCTACATTTGGTGTACTATAAGCCAGTAACATTTACAGAATCGTTTGATTAAAAAAAAAAGTCCTTAAAAAACTATGATGCATGATTCATGCAAAAAAAACATAAAAAAGCAGGAAAAGATGCACTTGCTAGGAGAAAAAGCAGCACATTTAAAATAATAATAATAATAATAATAATAATAATAATAATAATAATAATAATAATAATAATAATAATAATTTAGGATAACTATATGCAGCAATTTCAGTGACTGCCTTATTCTCACATATGGGCAACAGCATTGATTTCTTACAATAAATAAATAAATAAAAAACCTCTTGTGACATATAGTTTTAGTCGAGGTATACAAGGCTTTGTAAGGCAGTTAAATACACACACACACATTCCCACACCAAAATCTTACTCCTCATTTGAAAGGCCCGTCCTTTAGATCCATGCAACTATTGTTGGTTTTAGTTTTGCACCCTCTCAATTAATTCCATACAGGAAGAAATGTAATAAAGTTTGCAATCTGGGAAAATACACGGGAGCTTGGGGTATTGTCGTTTGTTCAAAGGATGGAGGGGTGGGATGGGGCTTTCAGGGTTCTTTACTTTCACCTGCTGGGGTCCATTTGGTCTCTTTCAAAGAGAAAGGAAAGGCAAAATGAATACGCAAAATGGGGATAAGAGTCCCTTAAAGAGCCCAATGGTATAATCAATGGGCACTTGTAATCCCTATTATACCTCACAGAGGTAGCTGTAAGACAATTAAATCTCCCTTCTCTGGCAATTTAACTGCCAGTGAATGAGTTTTCAGCAGTGGGGTAACCATACTGCACCATTTTAGTCAAACTCTCCTTTTTTTCTCATAGTGGTAGGAGAAAAATCCACAAATGGCTCTTTGTTTTACTGTTCTAATCACAGGGCCGAGGTGTATGGTGACTTTGAGACATGTTTTGTTCATTGTGAAAATCTAAATGTTCTGTTGTTATTAAGTAAAAGCATATATATATATATATATATATATATATATATATATATATATATATATATATATATATATATATATCTTTATTTCTTATTTGAAGCTGGATCTTTCTCTGTTTTGGACACATTTTGCATTCTGTTAGTTTTAAATTTTCTAATAAGAACAACCTTTTTTTTTAATCCACATGATCTTACCCTCTACCTTAATAAATAACATTAAAGAAAAACAACATGTGTTTATTTATTAATTTACATTATGTAAAAGAACACAAGAACGTTTACAAACAAGAGGAGGCTATTCGGTCCATCCATGCTCGTCCGCTTCTTAGTATGTATCTGAAATCTTTCTAAAGTCAGTCCTTAAAGAATCCAAATTGTTCTGAAGGACTAGGTAACTGACTCCATCCACTCATCCCTCACCACTCTCTATACATACACAGCATAATGTATTATAATATTAATAGCAATTTGAACATTTCAATCCAAATGGGGTCTACATAAAGAATATTTACAAATAAAATCAAAACAATAATAATAATACTAATACTACTAATAATAATAATAATAATAATAATAATAATAATAATAATAATACATATCCTCTATGGACGCACTACATTTTAGGGTCTACTATATTTGTAAATGTCATTATTATAACAATATCGCCACATGCTGCATTACAAAAACACTATTCACTATTCACTATAAACTATTCAGTCTAGACAAAAAGGCTTAATGTTGCTTTTTCTGTAATATTAATGTAACCTTATAATTGTGATGTCCTCAGGGAGGAAAATATGTTCCACTGTTTGTTCCCTTAAATGAAGGATATTTGAATCCAGCGCTACATGGTTTAGCCATTATGTTGTGTTAATACATTCTACATGGATGTGCCTAATTTATTTTGATACATATAGTCTTAATTACGTAATGCAGAGTATGCTGTTTTTCTTAGCCTTATAAACATGTCCTTTTTTGTTTCCGGACCTATAACGACAGAGAAGACATTTCACATGAAAGAATGCCTTGCGCCACATCCAGATAGAGGGGTGTAGAGCAGCAGGGCTCCAGTGACCGCACACACAGGACTGCAGCGACATCTAGTGGAACCCTCTTGAAACAACTCTCCTGAACCCTAGCTTTAAATAAAGTGTAACCTGTTTCAAATGCTACTATTCACATCCTTTTTTATGGAGTTTTCAATCACTCTGAGTGGCAATTATTCAAATATTGCATTTATTTTATATTTTTTGATGTCTCTGTCAAGGTGTTGCATTTCAGTTCTAAATCAGCCAGTGTCTTTATACTAATGCACAGCTGTGTACTATTATCCTGTAAAATAAAACAAAGAAACTTCACTCTTTAAAAACCCAAACCGTACCCTCATCCTGTAAAAAAAACAAAGAAACTTCACTCTAAAAACCCAAACCGTACCCTCATCCTGTAAAAAAACCCAAAGAAACTCCACTCTAAAAACCCAAACCGTACCCTCATCCTGTAAAGAAAAAAAAGAAACTTCACTCTAAAAACCCAAACCTTACCCTCATCCTGTAAAAAAACCCAAAGAAACTCCACTCTAAAAACCCAAACCGTACCCTCATCCTGTAAAGAAAAAAAAGAAACTTCACTCTTTAAAAACCCAAACCGTACCCTCATCCTGTAAAAAAAACAAAGAAACTTCACTCTAAAAACCCAAACCGTACCCTCATCCTGTAAAAAAACCCAAAGAAACTCCACTCTAAAAACCCAAACCGTACCCTCATCCTGTAAAAAAAACAAAGAAACTTCACTCTAAAAACCCAAACCTTACCCTCATCCTGTAAAATAAAACAAAGAAACTCCACTCTAAAAACCCAAACCGTACCCTCATCCTGTAAAAAAAAACAAAGAAACTTCACTGTTTAAAAACCCAAACCGTACCCTCATCCTGTAAAAAAACAAAGAAACCACTCTAAAAACCCAAACCGTACCCTCATCCTGTAAAGAAAAACAAAGAAACTTCACTCTTTAAAAACCCAATCCGTACCCTCATCCTGTAAAAAAAACAAAGAAACTCCACTCTAAAAACCCAAACCGTACCCTCATCCTGTAAAAAAAACACAGAAACTTCACTCTTTAAAAACCCAAACCGTACCCTCATCCTGTAAAATAAAACAAAGAAACTCCACTCTAAAAACCCAAACCGTACCCTCATCCTGTAAAGAAAACACAGAAACTTCACTCTAAAAACTCAAACCGTACCCTCATCCTGTAAAAAAAACAAAGAAACTTCACTCTTTAAAAACCCAAACCGTACCCTCATCCTGTAAAAAAACAAACTTCACTCTAAAAACCCAAACCGTACCCCCATCCTGTAAAAAAAACAAAGAAACTCCACTCTAAAAACACAAACCGTACCCTCATCCTGTAAAAAACTTCACTCTAAAAACCCAAACCGTACCCTCATCCTGTAAAAAAAACAAAGAAACTTCACTCTAAAAACCCAAACCGTACCCTCATCCTGTAAAAACAAAGAAACTTCACTCTAAAAACCCAAACCGTACCCTCATCCTGTAAAAACAAAGAAACTTCACTCTAAAAACCCAAACCGTACCCTCATCCTGTAAAAAAAACAAAGAAACTTCACTCTAAAAATCCAAACTGTACCCTCATCCTGTAAAGAAAAAAAAGAAACTTTACTCTAAGTTTCCTCCCACACGAGCCCTGTGCAGGGGTCAATGCGTGCTACTGGGAGGATAAAGGGCCTGCCAGCTGATGGGACTTTTTAATAGTAATTTAATATGTGCTCCTCCACGTAATACTCAAACAGTAGGTAAGATTATACAGTGTACAGTAGGTGTGCAATAGTAACACTGCTATAAATACATTCCTAAAGACATGCAAGACAGACACGTACATGCGCCCCCTTCTGCTGTTGCTGATTCATGTAATGAGGAGACAAATCCAGTGAGATTTTTTTAAAAAAATGTTTAATTTATTACACAGATTTAAGTAAATCTGCATTTCTTTTATACATGTAAATTAAACTGCTGACTGCCACCTTCCAAAACCAAGAGTCAAGGCTGAAATTGTACATTTGTACAAAAAAAAAAGTATATATATATATATATATATATATATATATATATATATATATATATCATCCCAGATCTTGTGCTATTTATTTAGATAAATACATAGATGGAAAAAAAAACATACTGAAGCCCTCCCTAGCTGCTTGGCAATGGAGGAATATCTAATCCATTGAGATTTCTTCATAAACATCATGCCTCTCTACACCATAACTGTTTAAATAGTGAGCACTTGGGTCTCTATGAAGGTTCATGTCTGATGCTGCGTGTGTGTCTCTCACAGGGTGTCTCACCCTCTCTGATGCTGCCTGTGTGCCTCTCAAAGGGTGTCTCGCCCTCCCTGATGCTGCCTGTGTGCCTCTCAGAGTGTCTCACCCTCTCTGATGCAGCCTGTGTGTCTCTCACAGGGTGTCTCACCCTCTCTGATGCTGCCTGTGCCTCGCACAGGGTGTCTCACCCTCTCTGATGCTGCCTGTGTCTCTCACAGGGTGTCTCGCACTCTCTGATGCTGCCTGTGTGCCTCTCACAGGGTGTCTCACCCTCTCTGAAGCTGCCTATGCCTCTCACAGGGTGTCTCACCCTCTCTGATGCTGCCTGTGTGCCTCTCACAGGGTGTCTCACCCTCTCTGATGCAGCCTGTGTGTCTCTCACAGGGTGTCTCACCCTCTCTGATGCTGCCTGTGCCTCGCACAGGGTGTCTCACCCTCTTTGATGCTGCCTGTGTCTCTCACAGGGTGTCTCGCACTCTCTGATGCTGCCTGTGTGCCTCTCACAGGGTGTCTCACCCTCTCTGAAGCTGCCTATGCCTCTCACAGGGTGTCTCACCCTCTCTGATGCTGCCTGTGTGCCTCTCACCCTCTCTGATGCTGCCTGTGTGTCTTGCACAGGGTGTCTCACACTCTCTGGTGCTGCCTGTGTGCCTCTCACAGGGTGTCTCACCCTCTCTGATGCTGCCTGTGTGTCTCTCACAGGGTGTCTCACCCTCTCTGATGCTGCCTGTGTGCCTCTCACAGGGTGTCTCACCCTCTCTGATGCTGCCTGTGTCTCTCACAGGGTGTTTCACCCTCTCTGATGCTGCCTATGTGTCTCTCACAGGGTGTCTCACCCTCTCTGATGCTGCCTGTGTGTCTCTCACAGGGTGTCTCACCCTCTCTGATGCTGCCTGTGTGTCTCACAGGGTGTCTCACCCTCTCTGATGCTGCCTGTGTCTCTCACAGGGTCATACCCTCTCTGATGCTGCCTATGTGTCTCTCACAGGGTGTCTCGCCCTCTCTGATGCTACCTGTGTGTCTCTCACAGGGTGTTTCACCCTCTCTGATGCTGCCTATGTGTCTCTCACAGGGTGTCTCGCCCTCTCTGATGCTGCCTATGTGTCTCTCACAGGGTGTCTCACCCTCTCTGATGCTGCCTGTGTCTCTCACAGTGTGTCTCGCCCTCTCTGATGCTGCCTGTGTCTCTCACAGTGTGTCTCGCCCTCTCTGATGCTGCCTGTGTCTCTCACAGGGTGTCTCGCCCTCTCTGATGCTGCCTAACAGTTTGAATAAGAAGCGCTTTAGCACCACGCAGTCTTCTACTGTCAAAGTAGCCACCGCTGCCTCACATTTTCCAGCTAAGGCTTTGCCCCTGGACCCCAGCATTCTATCTGTGTTGTCTGCTAAACGTATTGTAGTTTGCTTTCACCGTTTTTGTAAGGATCCCAATGGCTTGCAATCAGTAGTGCCTTTTGTGTGTAAACTAATTGGAGTTTAACGTTAGTCCGTGACCCCTTCATACCAAGACAGTTTGGAAGGGGCCATTTCAACATTTTGATCATAGAACACCTGCAATGCTCATGACGTAGACTGATATTGAAGATTTATGAGACAGACAGCAACAAAGGCATTCAATTAAAGAGAAGGGCTTCATTGCTGAAGTTTCTTGTTAAACCTTGAATTTCTAATATATGTCCTCTGCCAGCTAACATTGAAATACATATACATGAAACTAAAAGTCAATTATGGCCAGGGGGTAAAGTGAGAAACAAAACATATTTAAACTTTGAGGGCCTCTACCATAACTCAAAAGAAACAGTTCATCCAACTTTGGTGAGCACATACTCCTCACTGGACTCGTCACAAACACTTTCGAATGTCTTCTGAAACTTTATATACGCTGAGGATTTGAAAAAGGGTTTTCTTCCGTCTTTAAGAAGGTAGCTCTGAAGAAACCCCAGCACTTGGTATTGCACAGGGAAACTGAGGTTCCAGGCGTAGTAGCAGCCCAAGAGGTCGTACAAGATGCCCAGCAGGGTGTTCTCTTTACAAATATAAATCCTGTCTGTAATTACAAATCCACTCAGGGGTCTCGCTGGGTCTTGGTGATGGATCACAAGGAGTCGGGGTGGATTATTGGAGTCACCTGACAGCTGAACTGTGGGTGCCTGGGAATGAAATCAATGAAGACAAGAAAACAAATGCAGTTTCTATTATTTTTTGGTTAGTTTGGCAAGGAAAATAAATTAGCTAAAGAGCATTTAAATTAGTAATTATAATACATCGTATAGAGTTAGTATAACGCAGATACAGTACGCTAGTTGTGTTATAGATTGCGTCAAAAGTTAACAGCAATTCATAAGACTGTGATGAAATATTCAATATGACAGCTGCTTTTGGTTAACCAATAGGGTTAAGAGACTGATTGTAGCTACCCCTCCCCATCCCCCATTCTTCTGGAGCAGTGTTTCCACCATACATGTGATGAAGAAAGGGGTTCCAGGGGAAATGCTCTAAACCGATAACTTTGTCATGATTTCTAAAAACAGCAACAACAAAGATAAAAGACATAACATAGTATAGCAAGGAAAATACTTTCATTTTTATTTTGTTTGTATGCCATAGTGCAGGGGTCTCCAACCCTGGTCCTGGAGAACCCCAATTCTGTTTATAGGTGTCATTATGTCATCAATGGCTAAAGATCTGGAACACTTGTTATTCTTCACTAATTAAGCCAATAATTGGTTCAATTAAGTAACTGAGAGCTCGGTTGAAAGGAAAACCAGAAGACCCTGCAGCTCTCCAGGACTAGGGTTGGAGACTCCTGCCACAGTGCTGTTCCATGAAACACAACAGTATAGCATGTTTGTTACAATCAGTCACTGCCATTAACAAAAAGCCCCAGACTTCAGTGTTGACAGGTCATTATCCTGTTACGCAAATACACTGATGTTTGATCATCAAAAAGTGTTGAGCTTGCCAGCAGACATGTAGTCACATACATCAGTTACCGATATTGCTGGGGGTAGTTTCTTTCCTTTACTTCTTGTCTTCAGTTTACTCTGCAGCTGCACAATAAGCTGGAGAGCATGCACTTCCTCGTACTCCACGTAACTCCCCTCCTAGAAAATCATATATATATATATATATATAAAAAAATGATAGAGTTAGCTGCCTCCAACAGATGGCCAATAATCAGTCGTTGGCACCGATCAAAGAATGGACAGCGTGGTGATGGCTATGTAAGTATTATTATTTATAACAAGTTATTATGATAACTTGCTTTAATGATGCCATATTACAGAATCGTACATTATTGATGAAGCCTCTACACAGTGTTGAGTCAGTACAAACATTTTAGCAATGGCACTGGTTTGCAGTACAACACAAACTGTAGTTACTAATTCATTACATTCTCACAAAAAGAAACACATATAGATTGATTTCAAACATACAGGCGCAAGCCTCTGTATCGAACAGTGCTACACATTCTGAGCCCTGCCATTGAGATGAGGTTAAAACCTCTGTAAGTGCCTCTGTAAAGCAGCCTGGATCTTGCATGGAATTGTAAGACACTTGCTCGGGAGTGACGGTGACGGCACAGTCACTGGTTCAGGCCACCGCACTTGCACATCTACAGTAATGCTGTTAAACTGATGTTGATAAATAAATTGAAGCATTCTAATGTAATGTTATGTAATTTCTCAACCATCCTACCTCACTGTTTCTCTCCATTGACATGGCCTTCTCCAGGTTTACAAGAAGAGCAGTCCATGATGCTGCTGGGTCACCAACTTTTACAAGCATTTGAAATTCTAAATGGATCTGGGGGAAAAATAATATATATATATATATATATATATATATATATATATATATATATATATATATATATATATATATATATATATATGGCTCTTTGAGCTAAAATACATATATATATATATATATATATATATATATATATATATATATATATATATAATACAATACACATTTCTGAATGAGAGATTCAATATCAGCAAGAGACTAATAATCACAGTTAAGTATAAAAGTGTAAAAGCCATCCAGTTAAATATAGTTACCTGAAACTCAGGAAGAACACAGTGCCAAAACTAATTTACCATAGCAATATTAATTCATCATTAATCAACACCATAATGTTTGTATTTTTCTTATTTAGAAATATGAACGAAAATTTGACTCAGAAGAAAACATTTTCTTATAAAAAGTTATTAAAAATATTTTTTACACATTCAAACAATATTATTTCATGTCTAACATTAGTTGACATCAGATCTCAAATTAGACATTTGCCTCAGCATTTCATTAAAATAAATAAATAAAAATAAATAAATATCAACGATTCAGTCGGTCTTATGATTAAATAGAGTTATTCGACTGACAAACTATTATTGAGAACTGCAGTAGATACCCAGAGGATGAACACTGCTGTGTTACTTTTCATTAGCCTTTCATTTGTTACAACAGGGTGCACTAAAGTCCTTCTTCACCAACTGCCCGGGATATATATATATATTGTTAATAATAAAAAGTGCTTGTGTCATATCTTTAGGAACATAGCCTCATGGCTTTGAGAGCTTCCAGAAGGCCCCACATGATTAATCTGTAAAACATCTAATTCTACAAACAACCTGCTGTTCAATAAGGAAAAAAAGGAACAAACAGTCAAGCACAACTCACATACTCCATGTCACTCAATAAGGGATACTTCTTAAGAATGTCCTGGACAGCTCCCTCTTCAGCCTGAGCAATGTCCTGCCGTCTGTCTTTGTACGAGATCTTCTGAAGGTGTTTGAGCAGGGTCCTATTCTGCTGCACATTTGGCTTCCTCAGTTCGTCAGCAATAAGCTTTGTGCATTGTTTCAAAGTCATGTGGATTTCTGTAAAAAGAATCAAACACAAAAGACTGATTTCTCTTTAACAGGCCTACATAATGAGATGTTTGCAAGTTTATTACTAATTATAAAAGATTGATTTACAAGTTTTTTAGAGCAGTTTAATTGTGATGGCTTGTCGGTCAATTAGAAAAATCTTTTAAAATAATAATGCTGAATACCTCTTACTGCTGAGTGGAGTTCTGTGCGTGTTTTTCTGCTGGTAAAATCTGGATAACCGTTTAAACCTTTCTTTCTTTTCCATCTTAGATTCCGTATTTTTTGTGATAGTTTTTTGCAAAAAAAGGACTGGAAAAGAAATGAACATTCATTTAAATAATGACGCATGAGTAGTAACTACAAAATTGCACGGTACGGAGAGTGCACTCAGGCTAGACTTCACACGATCTACCATCACACCAGAGGAAAGCATAGGGAGCAATTAAC
This sequence comes from Acipenser ruthenus, assembly GCF_902713425.1. NCBI lineage: Eukaryota > Metazoa > Chordata > Actinopteri > Acipenseriformes > Acipenseridae > Acipenser > Acipenser ruthenus. The sequence continues at coordinate 5,135,928 of NC_081190.1, read as the reverse complement.
TAGTTACAGTGTGTTACACTGGGAGAAGAAACATACAGCACATACAGTGCTAAGCCAGTTTTCAAAGACATCACACACAACTCACACCAATTTTGACCCAAACATACAGTACATTTGTCTTCAGTTTTGACACAGCTCCTTCCATAATTGCATACAGACAAAGTTATGATGTGTTGGACAACAAACATCCTCTGCCTAGGCTGTCAAGGACGAGGGCAACCAAAAAATGTAACAAGGCTCTATATAGTATTATATATTACCTGCATTGTTTAAAGAGATACAGGCAATTCATGTTACAGGGGTCCCAAAATCAGTTTTTCATATAAGAATGCTATACCATAATAATAATAATAATAATAATAATAATAATAATAATAATAATAATAATATTATTATTTTATTATTATTATTTATTTCTTAGCAGACGCCCTTATCCAGGGCGACTTACAATCGCAAGCAATAATAATAATAATCATAATATAAAACAAACCTTACCCAGGGTTGCTGACCACTGAAGCCTATGCATGGAAATTGTTCATACATGTGTCTGCCAAATTCAGCATAACGTCTTCGACTTGTTATATCTCCATGAGATAACACATAGTACGCAGTTTCTTCAATGAATTTGTCAAAATCTTCAATTATTCTTCCATTTTCCAGTAGAGTCTTAATGCGATCTGAATAGTTTGGATCAGCAGTATCGTGGCGCTCGTGTTCTTGAACGTGGCCTTGCTCTGGCACTTGCTCTTGTTCCAGTTCATTTTCTGACAATGATGATGATGATGGCGACTCTAATTTAACCTGAAACAGATAGCACACAAACCTCCTGACTTTTCTTTTAAAAGATGATCATTGTTTTTAACAATAGAAATCACATTAAAAAGTGTAATGTATTTGTTGTAAAATCAAAGGAATGTCAGTATGTGCGAGGGGGACTTCGGTCTCAATTAAACAATTGGACAAAGGCTGCAAGACAACATTTGAAAAGTTAAAAGTGTTTTATGGAAAGAAGAAATATCTTTCAAACAGTGTGTGAAATGCAGTGGGCAAAGCAGCCTTGTTCACAGCAGTACAGCATAAGAAGCAATACAACCCATAACACAAAACATTCTATGAATTGCGTTGTTCCCTTTCAATTCGAAGACAACCACCAACGACATTATGTACGGGACATGCCTGTCCATTGGGTAGGTAATTGCTGAGCTCTCTATACCAGAGCTGCTGACAGGCCCCTTCCTGGGATGATGCACTCGGTCCCGCCCACCGGGACCTGAGGAAGCCATTTCTCTTTTCCTTCTCAAGACGGTACTGTAAGACCTATGTGTTTAGCTTAGCGTGTTGATAGAAAAGAACTTCTCGTGTCGAATCGAGTCGATTGTATTTCCCTTGCATTCATGCTGAAAGCTGGCTCTCCGCTTTCCCGGAATCAACGACTTTGAAAAGGCCGAGCCTTTCGCCTTTCTGTCTTTCAGCGGCCTCCACGCTTGCGTGGTAGGCCGCTCTTTGTTATCTGTCTGTCGTGTGCATCCCCACTGTTGAGTGACTCTTCCAGCCGTGCTCTCCTCCACGGAGCACCTTGCTGCATCCCCGCTGTCGAGTAGACCTCGCCGGCTGCGTAGGCCTGCCCACCTCAATTGCGACAGCGTCAGTGCACAAGTGCACAGTGCTGCATAGTACTTATGGTGCACACGGTGCTAGATGCTGACCGCTACACTAGTGAACAGGCATACGGTGCTGCATGGTACTCGGTGCACATGGTGCTCAGTACACACGGTGCACGGTGCCCTCCACTACAGCGCTAGTGGGTGAACACACGCCGCCACACTATTAATCAGTGCTTGAGCGCCGTTACAACCAGTGCAAGTGGTGTACGGTGCAGAACACCAAACCCATGTCCTGCAATGCAAATATCCCGCAGAAGGATAAGCTTGGGCGTCCAACATGCCACCTTGGCCCTCAAGAGGGAGGTGGCCTGCAGCATCTGTGCGGCTTTTCAGCCCCGGATGAAGGAAAATAGATTGGAGAGGGCCACGAAGGCGAGTTCTGCGTCCTCGCTGGCCGGACCATCGACTGCTCATTGAGCCAAAGAGCCCCTCCTTCATGACCTGTCCCAGGACCCCCTGCTGGACATCCCGATGCACAGGCCCCCTGTAGTCGCTCCCCATCTCCGCAGGCGAGAAGGGTGAAGTGTTCAAGGCAGGCGAGGGACATTATGGACCTCAAAGCCCAGATGGCCCAGATCCTGGAGCTCTTGGCCAAACAGGCACCTGCAGCCCCGGCCGCAGTCCCAGCTCCATTGCAGCCCCAACTGCCATACCCCACTTCCCCAGGGGAGATCAGGGTTGATGGGAAGAGGCGTCCCAGCTGATGCAAGAGGACACGCTTTCTATAGCGGCCTCTGGGGATGGGGCCTCCCTCTCCTCTGATATGCAGGTAGGAGGGGAGCTCGAACCCCCTGCTGAGGAAGAACCTGGCTTCGAGGTAGCCTCGGAAGCCAGTGCTCCCCCGTTGTCTAGCTCAGTTTTGGCAATGAAGGGATGCGTTGCAGCCTTCCTGCAGATCCCCTGGAGGCCAGCGGCAAAACCACGCAGGCGTTGCTCCTCGCCCTCAAAAGTTCCTGGCCTTCCCAGAGTTCATGGAGGAGGTACGCTCCTACTGGGATCGTCCGGCCTCAGGTCCCAGCGTGCTAAAACAGGCTGCACCGCTTGCCTCTCTGGAAGGCGCAGAAAAGCTGGGCACAGCGGGGTTCCCCCCAGTAGACTCCACTATCGTGGCCCTGGTTAAGGCCCCACCAGTGGGTGGGTTGGCTAGAGACCTGGCGTGCCCGAACCCTCAATGCAGGGTGATGGAAATGCCTCTCAAGCGGGCGTATGCAGCAGAGGCGCAGGCAACTCGCCTGTCAAACACGGCGAGCGTGCTCACGGTCTATATGGACAGTGTACTGCGCAAGGCCCCGCTCCCTGAGCCGGTGGCCACGGAGCTACGTCTCGAAAAGGTCAGTTTAGAGGAGGCATCAGTTCTCCTAGTCGAACCCAGGTGGACCAGGAGAATCTGGTTCTCGACCCTGTGCTAGCTGTTACACTGGGAGATCCCACTGCGCATGGATCTCCTCAGTCAGACGAGAGGCACTCTTTGGCACCCAAAAGTGGGCAGGTTCCGGCTATGGGTCTGGCCCCTGAAAGGGACTGCTGGTTAGCTCCAGGGCTCTCAGATGCAGTTGTGGGTGCATTGCAGAGCGCTAGAGGAGACTCCTCTAGGTCTTTGTACACCTACAAGTGGAGGTATTTCCAAGCTTGGTGTCTGGCTGGAAGCCATGACTCAATCTCTTGCCCTATGTCAGTTATCTTACAGTTTCTGCAAGAACTGCTTGATGCTGGTAGGTCATCTTCCACTTTGAAGGTGTATTTAGCAGCTATTTTTGCATGCTGGCTTGCCCCCACCTGGTAGGGTAGACGCACACTCCACTAGAGGGTTGGCTACATCTTGGGCCCTCTTCAGAGGGGCTTTGCTGTCTGATATTGGTATTGCAGCTAGCTGGGCTACGCCACATACTTTCTCCAGGTTCTAATGTCTTAATGTGGTAGATCCTGCTCTGGTTTCATTAGGCACAAGGGTCCTTGAGTGTGTAAGCTCACTCCGCTAACCATTGGGTTATGCGGTTCTGATGCATCCCTCATATGCTGCCATTCCTTCTCCCTCGCGATGGCTCTGGTATACATTATCCCATTCATAATGTCTTTGGTGGTCGTCTTCGAATTGAAAGGGAATGTTAGGTTACTTACTGTAACCCTGGTTCCCTGAAAGAGAAGACGACCACCAACCGCGCGTTCGCCCTCACGGGTTCAATAGAAAAACAGAAATGGCTTCCTCAGGATGACGGTCCCTCGGTGGGCGGGACAGAGTGCATCATACCAGGAATGGGCCTATTGGCAGCTCTGGTATAGAGAGCTCAGTGATATCTACCCAATGGGCAGGCATATCCCATACATAAATGTCGCTGGTGGTTGTCTTCTCTTTCAGGGAACAAGGGTTACGCTAAGTAACCTAATGTTTTATCTGTTATTTTATGGTGGTGATTTCAGAATTCAAACTATGAATACAATTGCATTGAACGCCTAAGTCTTCATTTGTTGCTCGATCCATAGCTGCACTTACCACTGAAGACGACGGCAGGGCTGCTACCTGTGCTTTGCGCTCATCTATCATTACAATCAGTTTCCTAACCAAGCCGATCTTGTTGGGCAGCATAAGGAACAAATCCTGGTCTTTGATGTTTAAAATCGACATCCCATCAACTTCATTCTCTGCACGAACACAAGTTTCACGAGGATTACTCAAAAGAACGACACGTTTGAGTAACATATCTTTATTATCATCATTACCGTATGCATTCCCTAAGCGTTATTAAGTGAGCAATAAAACTATACCTACCAGAACATAGACTACAGCTATGGCCAAATGTTTTGCATCACCCTATAGAATTAACTAATTTTGCTTCATAAAGTCGAATGAAACCTGCTGAATAATGTTACGTTAACACATTGAATTACATAGCACTTTGTTTCCACACACTTAACGAAATATTGAAAAATGTGACATTTCGAAATCTAACATGAAATACTGTACTACTATTATGGCTAGACTTTTGAGATATCATGTTGTAGTTTCTTTGATTATATGATGTTAAATAAAAAATCTAAATTACGTTCATATCGTTTTTTATTTTGTCTCAATCTTAAAATTCTAGGTGAGGCAAAATCCTTTGGCCATAGCTGCGTGTGTGCTTCTTGACAGTGAGCATTCTGTACTTTTTGGACGGCCCCAAAGCTATAGTTCCACATGAACCTGCTGATTAATTGCTACAGAACTCCATCACATACCATAAAACAAGTCTGCAGTTGTTTCAGAGAAGCCGGACTTCAGCAGCGCTTCTCTGACTTCTTCGCAGCTGCTGTGACTGGTAATAGCCTCCATACTTCTGTTCCAATAAAAAATAGATAGGTTTCATTTATAAAGTCGTTAATAAAATCAAATTTCAGGCGCATGTCTTCACTTGTGTTTACACTATATAATTGTTTAAAACCTCTATGAGCAGAACACTGTGTCTAACTGCATAAATAAATGGATGCTCAATATCATTTATTTATATTACATTTCTTATCTTCTGTGTGTGTTTTTTTGTTTTCTCCACCATTCCATGTTGCTGTTTCCGCTTAGAATGTCATATTCAACCATTCCAGGAAAAACAAGCGTTTTGTTTTTTTTTCCCAACAACTCCTGTAAAACAGAATTTGGATCCAACGAAGTTTTAGAAAATACCACTATATAAACTGTAATTTATTCCACTTCTGCAGACGAGACAGAAATTACAGGTGAGTAAAAGAACACACATAATAAAAAATCAATGTAATATTCACAACAACAATTATATCATGTGAAATAACGTTACCTGAAGAAATACGAACAGCGCTGAATACAACTGAATAGCATTGTATAAAAACAAATGCATACACAAAAGCGTTGAAGAGTCCAGAAAAAAACTGAAAATGTATTTTATATACACACAAATCATGAGCAATACCATAGTGTACTAGGAGTGTATATATTTTCAATTATACTTACAGTAATAGGAATGGACTTTATACTATTGCTTTGACTTAAATCCACCCCATAATGTAAAAAAAAAATCAAGTCTTCAGCCAGAAAAGAAAAACACATTAAACTTACATTCAGTTGTCACTGTCGAGACGAGAAAGAGGAGGCAGACGGTTCAGCATGTTATATGCAGCGCTGTTGATAAAGAGAAGCAGGACACATTGGTCTGACTGCAGAGATATTAATGAACCTTCCCAAATCTTACTGTACCCAACAAAATACAGTGTATCAATGTGAGGTTTAGAGTGGGAACGCATGCTGGATACTGTGCTGCAGCCCAGCCTGCAGTTTATTTGTAATCTAAACATGTTGCTGCAGTGAGTGACATGTTTGGCATTCCAAACGTTTAGTTGCGTGACAGAATGGAAGAAAGCCTTATGCCAAACCAGTGTTGCAATTGTAAACACATGTTACTGTTTACAGAAAACCTACTTAAAGCGTAGCCTAGTGTCTCTCTCGAGGCTTTGAAAAGGTTTATATATGTATATTATTTTACCCATGTTAAAAATATATTTTTCAGGGTTTTTGTTCTGTATTTTTTAATTAAAAGAGCATTTCTTTCTAGTTTGCATCCAGTGCTAGACACATATTTCTGTGTTTTACCTCAGATTCAGTGTTTGAAGTTGTGGTTAGTTAACACTGTAGGCCTACTCTATGTGTGACTTGGGACACTTTTTTAAATGATGGTTATTCAGGTTTCAATCACTTTTTTCCCCTCCCAGGCTGGTTAAACAAGGCTTTGTAGCATGTATTGCATTCATTAATTTTATTTAGCATGGAAACCTTCCACCTCTGCCCATGGCATGTCAGCAGCATGTGGCCCAATTTCCATATGCAATTGTCATCCTCACAGCTTTATTCACAAATGTTCTCAAATATTCGTGACACACTAAAATGTTTCTCTCAGGAATTAGAACAAAAATGAACATATTGTTGACTAAATCTGGTTCTTTGTAAGCATATGGGGTAAGGAACAAACAAATAAATACAAATTCTGGATACAAAACGATTACAAAGCAATTGTAACTCGGTCCCACTGTTTGTATCTGTAGCTGTGCCTGAACCTCTCCTCGGTTACACTCCTGTCAGCCAAAGCTTGTTTCCTAGGCAACAGAAGAATGGGGCCTGCCTGACGCTGGTATAAAATGCGGGCATAAGTATTATGTCTATTAATATTCATATCTGCTTTTATTTTGAGTACAGAAGTCAATCTTAAAATTACTATTTTTGACACAGAAAAGTTTTCTAGTTTTATACAATTTTATTTTCAACATAACGATCGGAACAAATGTCTCCCCCTTCCCTTTTTAAAATCCCAGCATTTACTGTTTTTCCTTAAACACATCACTGTTTATGGTAAAACACTTCATATGCATAAACTCATACTGTACTGTTAGGTGTGGATATTCAAAAAGTCTGTTCAAATTGTTTCTTTTGCATTCACCAGTGACACCTGTAAGCTGCTTGCAAATACCTGAAGCAAGGATTTGTAACTAACCAATCCAATGCACTCTAGTAGAGTTGAAATGCAATCAAATCCCCATTAAAAACCATGTATGTAGCAAAACAAAAAAACTCACATATGAATATTATAATTGATTCAAAGTTGGTAAACCAACATGTTGTGCATAATAAAACAAACATGCAACTAAAAACCCATACCTACTAAAACACTCAATTGTAATTAATGACAGGATAAACTCAAATGTAAGAAACGACCACGAGGCAAGTGGAGTACTGTTTCAGCTAACACTGATGAAGGCACTCGCCACAGTCTTGACGTTTTGAGTGCTGCAGCCTGTGCTAAACCTGTCTTCGTGGTTTTTTTTTTTTCATTAGACTGTGCAGCTGAAACCATTTCAAAGCAATATTGACCTCAATATAAATCATTAAAGTAGACCCTGCCGTATTACCATATTATCTGAAGTTATTTTACTGTGCTTCAGTAGTAAAGTGTGGTTTGCTTATGAGGCCCTGAAAAAATGGTTTTTTTTAAAAAAGAAATGTTTTCTGGATATTATTATTATTATTATTATTATTATTATAAATATATTGATTTGACAAAACATTTCTAAACGAGTGATAATTTCAATGAAAAGGATGTGTCAGAAAAGTAGGATTGCTATAATTAAATGTCTTTCCACCCATTTGTTCTCAATCATGCACAAGATACTTCAAGCTCACAGATAGCTGCATGACAATTACCCCTCAAAAATGCTTTACAAACCTTGCACTTCCCAACAGAATGACTATTATTGTCAGCCTCTTTATTGATTATAATAATTGTATAGTATATACCATTCAAGACTAAACAAAGTCATTTACGCCTTGCAAAGATAAGCATGGTATAAGGTGTCCTGGTACATTCTCATGTTGTATTGAACTGGGCACTGTACTGTATCTAATTGCAGTAATAAAGCTCCTCCTCAAGAGTAATATGAAACCAAAAGCATAATATGCACTGAATCTAGGAACATGCTTTCCACAAGACTAGGACAGCGAGAGAGATGTTAATTGTGATTTACTACACTGAAAAACTGCAAATTAAATTGTTGGAAAACATATAATTGAAATTGAAATTTAAAAGGTAAGCTATATGTCAGCTAGGAATATAATCATACTATTTTTGTATATGTTTATCCCTTGCTAATGCAATAATAATAATAATAATAATAATAATAATAATAATAATAATAATAATAATAATAATAATTCAGTATAACAAAGGGAATATTGTATTGTACCATGATATAACTTCCATATACAATATCTTGTATTGTTAATTGTTGTTGTATTCAAAAGCAAGCATTACAAAGCTAAATGCTAGGGTGTTAAATACCCAAACACACCCGGGAAAAAAAATACAAAAAAAAAATAGAATAACATGTGTAGACAGACAACTAATAGTGCCAATAATAATAATAATAATAATAATAATAATAATAATAATAATAATAATAATAATAAATACACAATATAAAATCAATCTATCAATCAATTGTATTGTACCATGATCGAACGTCCATATACATTCACAGCAACTTTCAGTATTTACACAGGAGATAAAATAAACAAAGTGGACAGAGGGAGTGGTTCAGTTTCTCTCTTCAGCTTGAGTTAATAGAATAGCTAATAACTGGTGGCACGGCACCTGCAATGACTATATCAAACATTGAATTTGAAGATGGTAATGCACAATTATAATACCTTAACTGGGTAAAAGATACTAACAGCTTGTGTAAAAAATACAGATGAATACAGGAAATTAAAGTCATGAAGAAAAACACAAGAGTTAATAAATAAAAACATGTGATGCTCTGTCAGAACAAATGATCCCAATAAATGAATCAATGTATTACATTTGTTTTTTCTTCTGGATTTTTAGTAAAGCACATACTGATAGTGTTTATGGTAAATTCAGTACACACACACGCACACACACACACACATACCGGTGTGTAATCTTCTTGAGCTTCTTGACCGTGGTGGATCTACATTCCTCCGCTCTTTAACTATTTAATCCAGCTTGACCCACCTATTAATATTACAAAATCCAATACAGTTATAGTCAAATGCAGAAAATCAGGTTTCCAAATTTGAGGGTGGCGGTATTACGATGTGCCACAGTTTAGATCATTAAAATAGACGCCACTGCTGGGGGTGGGGGGGGCGGTTGAAACGTTTAATTTGAAACTATTATTTATGTGTGCTGTTGGTAAGATAGTTAACAAACCAAAAAATCCCCCCTTTATATTAACGTATGCTTTCTTTTTTTTCTTTTTGCGCAGTGTCTTTATTGATTCTGTCAGCCATCTTGTGTTATACACAGAACTGATCTATATTGCTCTGTGGAGTGTGATCCCTGACAATACCCAAATCACAACTAAAGGCTCTTTTGTTTGGGGTTGCTTTTAAATAATATATATATATATATATATATATATATATATATATATATAGTTTTTCCTTTCCCTGAAAAAATAGCCTTTATGATAATTTGTAGTGAACATATTTGAAAATCTAGCCCATAAAGCAAATTATGGTGTTTGCATTTAAAAAAAAAAAAAAAAAAACTACTACTACTGCTGATAATAAATAATAATAATAGTAATAGTAATTTCTAGCTATTAATCAATGGCAGTGTTGTGTATTGTTTTTATTTGCTGTTGGAATATTGAATTCTTATCAGATAAAATAATACTTGCAGTTACAGTATAATCATTATTTAAACAATTTATACATTTATAAAAGCACTACATTTTATCTGAAGCCTGGTAAAAATTCAAAAGAGCTTGAATTCATTTGCATGAATCTTATTAAGCACATTTTTCTGGAATGGTAAAATATCCCTGTTACACAGAAGGCCTATATGGAGTCCCTTGCACATACTGTATCCTTTCAGCGGGGAATCCCATTGTGCATGCAGTTGATCTGGAAAATGTGAAGCAATTAAAATTCTGTACTCTCATTATATTCTTGTAGCCCAGTCTGCCTTCGCACTGGAGCTGGTTATATTTAGAATGATACAGAGCTCTCAGGGGCAGCTGCATTGCCAAGTGTGCCAGATGAAATGAAAATCCCTGCTGTGTGTTTTTTTTTTAAACTAATAATATATAATGCTAACAATTGTAACAGTATGTTATGTAATGACTTTAAAACATCAACCTAAGACACTTTGTAGGCACAAATATCTCAGACAGCTCCAGAATTTCTACTCTGCACTGTTAACATAAAGTGCTGTCGATGAGGTGTTGTTTTGCAATATGGAGTAGACTCTTAGTAAAAAAATACAGACGTTTTGAACATTCATCAAGTGCTATCTAATTGCAGTGAAACTGGCCTTGATTGGCCCCTAACACTAACAGTGCTTCCTGTGTGCCACTTCAGTTTGCCTTTGTTAATTAAGCATGAATGGCCACCACAGCACTCATTTCCTGCAAGATAATTGACTGCGGAAACAGTTAGGTGTCCCGCTGTGAAGGCGAGGGCACTTAGTGAAAGACAAGGTCAGTTATCTTCAGGTAATGACTGTGACAGAGGATAATGCTATTGTAGAAACCAGAATAAATGCTTTTTGTGAACAAGGACTGGATCGCTTGAAAAATATGTTGTCATTTAAATCAAGTTTCAGAATTCTTCAGTAATATTAGCATCTACCATAGGATGATGAGACAGCGCGACCCTGATTGGCTGAGGTGATCCATGATTTATTTAATTACCCATAAAACCTAACCCACACCTATCCCAACATGCCTCACCCATAACTGAAACTAACGTTTGGTGACAAAAAGAGCTTTTTTTCTCCTCCTAAAAGACCTGTGCTTCTTGCAAAAGTCATTGGCTTGTAAGCTGTGTATGAGTCAAGATAATATTCATGTGTCAAGTTTTTGATTTGACACAAAATAGTAATTTTCAAAGAAAACATTTGAGATTTGATTGATTTTATAACAAGTTTGCTGCTGTCAAATGTTTCTGTGGATTGGTGAATTACAAAGTCTCTGAAATAGGACTGCATTGACATGACCAAGGCCAGGTTTTATTGGTGCATACAAAATAAACCCTTTGAATTTATAACTTATAAGCACAGTAAGTGTTTATGCATATGAAGTATTTTACCATGTGTGATGTACTTAAGAAAAAATGTTAAACACACAGATGCAATTTATTAAGAAACATTTCTTCCGACGGAGAACAGACTTTGTAATTATTTCAGTAAGGTTGTGTCTGTTGTAAAGCACTGTGGACTTTAAATTGTTTATTTTTGTATAATTTAAAAAAATAAAGCATCTCCATTTTTATTGAAATAAATCAATGAGCATATTCATCACATGCGCTTTCATGTATGTATGTATGTATTGTAAATTAACTCGCTCCACTCACGGTTCTTGCCCCTTTAAAACATAGACCCAGGAATGGATTTTTCACACGCTGACATGCTATTTTTAATTCACAAAAACACAAAATAAACAAAACAAAACACCTAGCTCTTTTTTTTTTTTGAGCAATAACTAATACACAAACCGGAACCTAAATTAACCTGCAGGACGGCTAAGCCGTTTACCTGCCCAACAACAAAACACTCTGTTCTGTAAACTTACACTTTTTATGTCCTTTTACACAACTGCTTGGAAGCAGCGCACTCCTTCTCCTCAGCCACCCTGAGCAAACTAACTGCTTCTCTTTTATACCCTGCACCTGGCTCTAATTTAATAATAATCACCAGGTGCAGGGGATAATTAAACAATAAATTAACAAATTAATTTAATTTAATTAACAAATTAAAATTAACATGTCTTACGCAGGGAGGATTTTAACACCCCTCCCTGCTATGTTACAGTATGCATGTATGCATGTATGTATGTACTGTATGTGCACCTCCCAGCTAAAGCCGACAGACCATCCACCTTATTACAGATCATTAACCTGGGCCAAACAATTTCAGGATAGCATCCATGATATACTGACTTGAATGGTCTGCAAAAATGCAACAATGATCTTAAAGCAACAAGCCTATTCTATATACAAAAGAGGAAAAACATTAAAAGGGAAAACAAGAAAACTGTGTAATTGACCATAAATTGGCTGTTTTTTTTTTTGTTTTTTTTTTGTTATTTTTGTTGACTTTAATTTAATAAATAATTTTCAAATAAATAACTTTGCAATAAATAACATTTAATACAAGCATTTTTTATATAGCATTTTCATTTAAAAAAACAAAAAACAAAAAAACCATTTCATACAATCCAGCCATTCCCCTTGCAGATTACATTGTGCATCTATCCAATATACAAATGTCAATCTTGTAAGTCTCAAATTAGTTTTTAAAATACAGCACATACATGAGACTGGTAAAAAAAAACCAAAAGCTATTACTGTTAATACAACACAAGAGTCAAGCAGTATGAAATAAATTGAATGATTCCTTATTAAAAAAAAATAAAGAAAAGTACAAAAATGATCTTGTGAATGCACAGCTATGTATACAGTTCAACTGCAAATCTGCAAAGCCTCCCAGGCTTATCTGAGTTAGCACGCAATTTAACACAATACCAGGGAGAATGCGAGTGCCACAAATGTCCACAATTGTGTAAAATGGTAAGAAACCCCCTGTGTGTGCAGGTGAGCTGGAGTAGAGTTTATATGCTGCTGCAGTACATGTCGGGCATTGCTAACCAGAGTGGTAAGCATGGTCACACCACTCCAGTAAAGCTGCCAGTCGTTTGTTTAAGAGCTGCAATGTTCAGGCTAGATAGCATGGAATAAATTACAATTAACCTCAGCTACAGGCCAGAAATAACTTCCCTGAATTAACTGAACCAAGCATCAATGAGCACAACGGGACACTTCCCTTTTCACTAGGGGGGCTGTGCTGAATCTTTTAATTTGAATGCTTTATTTTCAGCTAGTCTGTTACCGTTTCCTAGATCATTTTACCTCTGCAGTACCTTTGGCGGTCAAAATATGTTGCAGGTTGCAAGCTATGTGGGTTATTAGTGGAAAGCAGGTTGTTTACTGATAGGAAAGAAAGCGTTGAAGAGGTGGAGACAAGTTCACTCTCCAGGTGAAATGACCTAGGAAGCGCAAGACTTCGAGGAAGCAAGGCATTCAACAGATAGTTCTTTAACCAAGTATGGTATGGAACATCATTGTTTTTGTAGCATGTTTGCTAACCTGTATTACTTTCAAAACTGCCCACAGGAGACTTACAGTCCATAGCTGATGTTAGGCTGTCCAGGCTAAATCCAAACACAGGTCAATAAAACAATATGGCCTCGCTAATTTCCCCCCTGTCGCCTGTCTGTTTAAACACAGGATTTGAAAATGGGTTCACTTTCCCTGCACAATTGCTTTTCACATGAGATTTTCATATTGGAATTTTTTTTTTTTTTTTTCAGTATTCACAAGAGGACATGCGGGCTCTTTTGAAAGGAATACGCGTCCAGGCTTGTTTCTCTTAGTAGGCTAACTTGCATGTAGAGGCTTGTGATTCTCTAATCAGGTACACTACATCCCCCACAGTAGGGTTCAAGCTGTTGTAATAGGCTTTTCTTCCCCTTGGACAAGGCCAGCCTATACAGAGAACAAAGCCCACAGGAGTAATACATTACTCAACCACTTGTATACATCCATCTATTTCTCTTAACTGGCCTCCCTATTCAGAAAGATATCGACATGGCACCATGATATAAAGGGTAATTTAAAAGACTTTGCAGAGGCTGTGTACTACTGGAACGATATATATATATATATATATATATATATATATATATATATATATATATATATATATATATAAAAGAAAAGTTTTCCTTATATATATAATATTAGGCTTATAGCTTGGCAACATTTACCAATATTAACAAATAGGTATTTTCTCTTTTTGTTTTTTCGGTATGGTTCATATGATTTTGTCGACAGTTTAACCATATTTTAACCATATTTTGTTTTGTATTACTTTCATTTTTCATCACATCCTTCAAACTTATTGTTCTAAAATGTTTGAGCTCAGCATGGTTCGTAGCTCGTTTCCCCACAAGGGCTTTTTGCATCATCAAGGTGAGACTAAAGGTAAACGGCTGAGACTCATTTGATTACCAGTCTGCCCTTCTACACCAGCTTCCCTGCTGACACTTGCGTGTTGATGGGCTGGTTGAGTAAACAGCTGCGCGAATGAGAGCCGAAGAGCTTGATGTTTTTATTTTTATTATGGGGAAGCTTGTACAGGTGTTGAAGATGAGACTGATAATCAGTTTGATCTCACACTGATGATGGAAAAAGCCCTTCTTGGGATCTGACTAGAAGCCTGTTTTAATGGTGTATAATATTGCTGTGAACCAGTTAGATTCCCAACATACTGAACATGTTGGTCATTGTAAAACTACAAAATAACCCAGGTGCACACAGCTCAAAAATAAGTGTCAAGTAATAGAAAACTGAATCAAAGCAGCAACTGGAAACCAATTAACATGAATGATACGTAGGTGAGAGAATTATTACATTTTGTACAGCTTAGATATTCTATCTTTAATTTAAAAAAAAGCACCAGCAAGAGTAATGTAGCATTAGAGGTCTGTGGTGTTTAGATCATTAAAATAGACTCCAGAATGTTCAAGAAAAAATAACTCAATAACATTATAGGTTACAGGTTACCACCTGCTAAATGTGCATGAGTTTTAACTGGAATGGAAAGACTGGGCAGTTATCGTTAACGACTGGGCAGGATTCCATCCTGCAGAAGGAAAAAAAAATCTCTCTTTCTCTGTGTGTGTCTCTCTCTCATTCTACCATTCCAAAGTGAACCGACCATTCAGCTGCACAAATGAAACTATTATGTTAACAGCTGTGGAAAATAGATCCATTTACTGTTTACTTCAGGCTAAATATAGCACCGCTGGATTCTTCAATCACACATTTATGCAAATGAGTAGTTGTTTAATGTGCTGGAGATTTATTCAGTAGCGAAACAATTTTTTCATACCCTGGCAACCGGTTGGATGGTGGGGGGTGGGGGAAATTTCTACCAACCTGAGCACCCCCACAACCCACCCCACCCCCCACCCCCCCACGACTGGTGTGTAATTAAAAAAAAAAAAGTCTTGTGTATGGTAATGAGAGCTGTTCAAATCATTCTTTGTGACTGAGATAACTGCCTGTCATTCCAGACAGTGTGTCAGCCAACTGGATCAAAGGGAGGCTTCCTGTACACTATACTGCTGGAAACATGGTGTCATTGGATCTCCACATTCCCCTCATTTCCAGGATTTGAAACCTGGTGCTCTGTGATTTTTTATTTGTTATTTCTATTTTGAAAAATTGCTTTTTTTTATTTGATTGGAGACGTACAATACAGCACCCCCCTTCTCTGTCAGATTATCCTGCTAGCTGATTCAAGTACCACTGCATTATATTATAATATTGCAGAATAAATTGATAAAACATAAAGTAGAAGATATTGAAAATCCCACAGCCAGCCCCCAAAATAACTTGTTGATGTTTTGCATTAAGAAAGGCTGCGTGGTTTGACTATGCAACGGGATGTTTACAATAATCAAATATAAACACTGTCAACCGCAAACAAAAAATATGTTGCTAAGCAGGAGCACTTACTCTCCCTGTAATGCTGTGAGGCAGTGTACTTGTCCTCACAAACTAAAAGCTAAAAGTAGCTCTAGCCCTTGTCTTTGGTCCTCTTTATTGTAACCAGGCCTGGGCAGGTAACCATAGCAACTGGGTTGCAGTCAAAGTAACAGGGAAATTAATTCACACCATTACAGAAAAAAAAAGAATTAATTTCACCTCACAAATTAGCTTCAACTGATATCTGAAAATGAGTAGCTCACAACATGGCAGAACTGGTGGTGTATGAGTCTTATGGAAGCGTTAGTTAAATTCAGTCCTCTTTTACTTTATATTTGTTTTAGGATTTTTGTATATACTTGGGTATTATTTTTCGTGGCCAAAATCTTTCCAAGAAAAGAAATATAGACACAAGCTAACCCAACCCATCCACTGAATGTGAGGCCAGTACAGGAATGTGAAATTCAGATGGGAAAGGTTACATGTTAGTAAATTCCTCTAGTTATCATTTCAAATATACAACTATACAAACATTTTCACTCAATGTTGATATTATTTAATATTTTGGGTGTTTGGATGTACATATTGCACAATAGGTGTTGGTATAGAATTATATGCTATTATATAAAACAACAACAACAACAACAACAACAATAATAATAATAATAATAATAATAATAATAATAATAATAATAATAATAATAATAATAATAATAATAATACAGTCATCATATATTTACTGTAGATGATTTTATAAATGATTTAATTATCATCTCTTCATTTTGGTTTCTTTGAAGTTTAAAGATTTTATTCCTAATTTATATATTAAATAAATAAATAAATAAACCATTAGCAGAATAACCATCCAAAACAAACACGAGTGCAGGTCGAAGCATTCCAACAATGTTACACTATTACAGTTTATAAACGGCTGTTTTCCTGTTTTTCTTTATTACATTATAATGTTTGCTCTAATATCTCATTGACATTGATTGAATCTTCGCTATATCAGAAACCAATTTTCTCTCTCTCAATTTTTCGTGCAAATATTGATACTATTTTTTTTCTTATTATTATTACAAGCACCATCTTATATTCTGTTTAGCTATTTGAATGGGTGTTATACTAAAATATATGCTGGCATATTAAATAAGTGCAAACCAATACTATAAAAATCAACTGTCTTACCCATAATTGCTTTTATTAGCATAATTAGTGGTCCCTCCCTTTTGGTACCATGAGAATATTTTTGCTGTACTTTGTTTTTTCCTATTTATTCCGTATGCGCAGACATTTCACAGGTAATCTGGCCTGATTGCAGATGAACTACTGGAGTATGAACTACAACCCCTGAAGTGATCACAGGAGGTAAATGCCATGTAGCAACAGCAGCTTTTCACCTACAGGAAATATTGAAATATCTGCATATTCCAAATGGAAGAAAATTGGCGACCACAAATCTACAGAAAAAAAAGATTAACCCACACCCTGACAGTACTGCAAACATCTAGCTTTGTGTGATTTAAAAGCACAATACTGCCAGTCATGAACCTCTGTAACGTACATGTAAATAATAATAATAATAATAATAATAATAATAATAATAATAATAATAATGGGCCTAGTCAATTGAATTGTTTTTGCGTTTATAAATTTTTTTTTTTAATAAACAGTTTGAATTATGCTTTACAGTATGACCACAAATAAATAATAATTATAAAGTAAACTTGACTGAACTGAATACCGATGGCAATTTTCAGAAGGCAGAGAAAGCCACGCTGCTGATTTTAACTTAATGCACCAGACATATAATAGGGTGTATTTAACAATATTTTTAGAGTTATTTTGGTGTATACATGGTGTAACAGAGCAAAGGCTGGGTATAAACCAGCAACATCACACTTCACAAGCGAGCGTCTTAACCACGATGCAAAAGAGCCAACCTCTACTGCATTTGTGATTATATTGCTTTGAACCTCATCTCACTGACAGGAGACAGAATCTGTACCGGCAGTTTATCCCACAACACTGCCCGTTGCATAGGATTTTAAATAATCAATAACTCTGGGGTTTCTTTGGCTTGAAAGACGCAATGCATAAAATAAACTTGAACATTTCATTCAAAGGACCACGCCTACTATAGCACTGTGACCCCAACTGCAATGCTGGGAAAATAGTTAAATCTCAGCCGCTATTCTCCATACAGAATCGGATATTCCTTAGAGGCCTCTCTTCCCATATACTGTGCTTACCACCAAATCTATTCCGAATACCAGGTGGTATGGCTTCAGGCTAATAGGGTTTGTACAGAGGTGAGCCAGCTTTGATGAGCACAGCCTGCCATTTCAATGGCTTGGTCTGTACGAAGCTCATTTGTAAGTTCTTTCTCTTGCAGACACACTGGCAGGAAAACTTCAGGAAAAAAAGAACAGATTCTGCCCTGGCTATCACTGTTATAAACTCAACATATCAATATCCACCCATTCCAAGCAAAATTAGATTTTAAAATAAAACTACAACATCCAAACAGACCGCACAAGTAGGTAACAGTAAGTAATGTGTTTATTACATAAAAAATAATAATAATAAAGAACTCCCCTTTAAAGAGTTATGAAGGACTGTGTCCTGTCATCTGTGCTTTGAGAATACAACAATAGATGATTACCTTTTATTACTTTTTTTGCCTAATCTAGGGATATTGAAACAAATGCATTACTCTGTCATGTAATGTCTTCCAAAAGTAGATGACAAGCACCCAATTTATCATGCCATCAGTGAATATGCATCTGGAATGAGGGACAAGAATATCAATTGCTCTGTAGTGCTGCAGCTAATGCTTTATGAAGAATTATGCCTTTATTGGAATATGACAAGTGCTGCAAAAGCCCCAATACTGTAAGCTTAGCACCACCTTCTTTTCACTGGCTGTCACTGTATTCCCTTTACCAAAATGGAAGCGGTAACAGACTGCTGTATTGGATTCAACCCCTACTAAACATGATTAACAAGGTTCTGTCCCACATAGCCAATCAAGCAGAGGAAAAGAGGAGACAGCACAATGGACCTCCTTTTTTATAATGTTTTAGTGGCAAATGTTTCTAAAGTGTACTGCACAGACAAACCAATATATACTGCCTTTTTACAGTAGCATAAGAAAAAAAAAATGTGTGTTTCTAAAATACAGCTAGACTCTTTGATAGTCCGTGGAGAGACCCCCATATAACGCCTTAAGATTTTCAAATAGCAGTTTATTACCCATCAGAAGACAAACATTGCAGCCCTGCAGAAAGCCGTCTCCCTCGCAACGCGGGCGCTGTCATTTCAAAGAGACATTTTACTGACTGCAAGGAAAACCTGGGGCAAATCAGAGTAACCTGATCAGGGAGTCACTAATATAATCTGTGTTTATGTTGCCAATGTGATCGTATCTGTCTTTGAAGTGCTCCATCTCCCACCACATGCATACTGTCAGGATGTGTTGGAAACACTCTTAATCAACTGGCTGGCTGTGTACTGAGCCTTCACCCCCCCTCTGTCTCACTCACTTTTAATATTTATTGTCTCAGCTATCCAACAGTCACTCTGCCATTCTAATAAATCTGTCTATCTACCTCTCATATAATGCATATGCATATATATATATATATATATATATATATATATATATATATATATATATATATATATATATATATATAATATTTTGCAACTAGGTTGCACTAACACCATGAAATGACAGTCAAGTCAGTGCTGTGCAATCTTTTTGGTTAAAATGGCCATATTGCTGACCAAGGAAATTAATAGAGCCATACAAAAAATTGAAATATATTACTAAGAGGGAAAAAAGAAAGATTGTTACATTAAATACAAGAGCTGACTGAAAAGTAGCAAAGACACACCAGAAAGAGATACAAAAAACAGACTGCAAAAGACACAGCTTCAGTTTGTTTTGTGCTCATCAAACTTGTGTTTAAATACATCAATTTATTTGCATGGTGACGTGCAGTCTTTTCAAACAGCATGGAATGGGATACTCCACTTCCAAATCCAAAAAGCCATTTTGGCCTCATTGAGACCTATTTGGCACAAGAGTAATTCAGTCCCATACAGACAGCCCTACCATTGATTTGAGGATGCTGTTGAAAGGGACCTATTACCTGTAACCTCCACCACAGTTATAATAATGATGTAAGAGGATCCATGTCTTAAGATCACTAACCAAATTATTACAGAGTTCAGAACTGAACTCCAGCCCCTCCTAGAAGAGCTCAACAAGCTGCTCCATCAAAACCTATGAAACAGTGTGTAGTTCTGTCATGTACAGAGTCAGAACATACACTACGCAAAACATACACAATGCCATTCAAATGAAGCACAGTCTATGGAGACCTACAACAAAGCTGTGGAGGATTGATCCACAGCATTCCTCAACCCGCTGACAGATACGACGAAACAAACAAACAAACTATTTACAATCTGTATGTACATACATTAGGGTTATTAAGAGACCTTAGGGTGTATTTGAATTGTCTAAACAGGCTTGGAGTTATATAAAGCTGTCCTTTAACTATATTAATCCTGCTGGTGTTCCCTCCAGAAGTGATTCACATATCCACTTATTAGCATTACTATAAACAAAACAAATTCTGTGACATGAGAGCCGTGAACAAAGAGGTTTAGACATTTGAGGTGCCTGTATTAAGATCTGCCACTGTTTAAAATAGCCCCCCCCCCCCCCCCCCTCTGAATTATATTGCTTAGCTGGTTGGTTCTAGTTTCTTAAAGTTAGCACGTGTTCTGCTCTGTTCCAATTATATTTCTGATGCTAAGTGATGGAAAAGAATACAGAAATGAGGAGACATTTGATGCGAGTCAACAAACTGCTGAACTTTTATAAAATATAAAACACCAATACTCCATTTCACAAAACTCTCATAGCTGTTTTCTAAACCACAAAAGCCTGAAATGTCTTTAAGATTAGCTATATTAGAGTAATGAAAGACTAAGTGGATTACAAGTTTGTAATAATGGGAACAGGTTCTCTTGCATAAACACACAATCTAAGCTTTCCTCTTTCGCTCTACCATTGACAGTAGCTTTTTAATGTCAGTACATCTTGCCTTGTTACGGGAGCCTGTAAACCAAACAATGAGCTCACATAATTTTAATTTATAATGGGTCTGCATGAGAAGCTCTTGGAAACATGAGCGTATTGGGATGGAAGCTGTTGCTGTTATTTAGCTGTATTGTACAGCTTCTATTTTGCAGAGCAAAGAGGTTCTGCGTTGGAAAGAGTTCATTCAGATGAAAAATGTAAAAAGAGGAGTTGAGAGCAATGAAAGAGCATGTAACCCCTTCAAAACACCTTGTATGAACACCCAAGGAAAGAAAAGAAAGAACTCATCAATAATTCATTTCAATTAATGTTTATGTAGATCAAATAAAATGGTGGCACTTATGTGATGGAGGGAATCCTTATAGTCAATACCATTCCTGTATGATACTCCCTGCTCTGTTTAAAAAAAAAAACTACTTTAAATTTAAGAAGAAAAAAAAATCTTTGTGCAGAAAAATAGAGAAATAAATACTAACCTGGATTTTCTCTTTTCTTTGAATCTGGCTTTTGCTGGCTGAAAGAGCTGATGATAAGGCACGGCACACAGAAAATAAAACTGTAGTGCCATGGTGATATGCAAATTAATGACACCCGCTGAATGCAAGGAAGGGCCATTTATTATTCATACATTTCTCATGTTTATGCAAATTGGGAAATAGGCAAGCCATGAATATGGAGGGTAGACTGTATTCCCTATGGAGGGAGCATTGTAGGAACGCCTCATTTAGGTGCAGGTCTTTTTTGATCATCTTACAGTACATGTGCTTAACAATAGTGTGTTTATTGTGTGAATGTGTGAGGATAAATACACTGCTACAGCTTTTCCCTCACATTAACCAAGTCATTTACCTCCAGGTATACAGCACACCTAGTTTACTGGCAACATCTGTGGTCCAGGGTTGCCAAATCAAATCATTTCTCGTATAGTTTGTGCTGTTATTGGAGCTGTCGTCTAGATGGAACTGAAGTTGTCTCGTAAGGTGTGAGTGACAAGCGCAATGTGTGGGGGAGGGGTTGGTTGTTTGTAAAATGGACTCTGATGTTGTGAGCAATTGCCTGTCATCTGGGGCACAGCACCAGTACACTTGAGAAATCTGCTCCAATTTTATATTTGCATATCCCCCCAGACTGTGTAAATATACCCCATTATTCATGTGCAAAGTTTAGTGAACATATTATTACCCTAATATTGTAAGCAATTTTTTTCATGCATTTAAATACAGAATATTTTTCAAATGCTGGAACAAACAAAGAAACAAACAAACAACAACAAAAAAACGTTTCTGTATCATTTACACAAGCACACAGAGCACTAAATATACAAGCAAACATTAATTTATTGTGATGTTCATGAACTGCCAGAAGACTGGTATTCTCCCCACAGTTAAGCAGTTATTACTTTATAATAATAATGACAATAATAATTATTTGTATACATCAATAAAAAAGCATAAAAGAAGTTGCTACTTTCTACAAATTGCGATGGAATATGTTCCTAAAAAGCTTGCCATTAAAGAAATATCATATAAATGTATTTAATAACACAGGAGGTGTTACACAACTCTTGCAATTTAAAAACAACATTTGTACTGGAGAGTAAAAATAGTTCAGACAAACATAAGCATGCATCACAGCATTTTGACTTGCTTAGCTTTGGTGCTCGGCCTCACCTTTCAGGGCACTCGGTGGTGCCTTGAAATTGTGATTGGCATGGGCAGGGTGGGTCTGCCAAGCACTGCACAGACTGCAAAGAGATGTCGCTTTCAATGCACCTGTCCTGACCATTGGTCGCTGACACTGGTTCACATAGCTTTACATTCATTTATTAAAAGTCAGTGCTGGCTGTGATGAGCTTTGAATGTTTGTGTTTAGTTGAATAGCCCTTATAAAAGTACACCGTGGTATGTTGCCATAGTAATGTTACCCATACTGTATTATCCTTTTTCATTATTTATTGTTGTTGTTTACCATGCTTTAAAAAATATATATCAATGTGTTTGCAAGGTTTTGTTTTTTTTACCATGCTTTCACAATTCTTTACTTCACTTTGCAATGTTTTTACTACAGTTTACTGCAGTATATTTTTCTAAAGCTAAGCAAACATGAGATAGATGCCAGTTAAAAATTATCCAAAACATGACCAAGTACCCTGTCCAAATGCGGATGGCACTTAATGGATACGCTACATCTCTCTCTAACAATATATTGTATATACACTTACACAGCAAGCCTTTTTATAATTTACTTTGTTCATGTTAATAATAGCGTCACTAACTCAAACATAAACGTGTCCCCCTGTATCTGTGAGAGAAATTCACAGAATAAGCGAATGTCGCTTTGTATTCAGCCGTGGATCAATAAAGTTGTGTTTGAGAATACATTTGAAAGGACCCCTAACTGTCTTTAGGTACTGCCTGAAGAGTTCTACACAGCTGTGTTTTAGAATTTGATATTGTCTCAGTTAGTGTGGGCAGCCTAGGGTCCTTAGAAGTGAACGTCGCTTGCTGTGGAGGTTTGTTTTGCTGTGGATTTTGAAAAGGTAGAATGTTTGGCTTAGGAACGGTAATATATATTAGTTTGTTGTGCTGTTACATTGTAATTTGAAACCGAATACGTCCCCTGACTTCATCGCACTAACAGGCGGAAATGCATTGATTAGCAAACACGCATGGGAGGTAACCACCCCCGAGATTAAGATGTGATAGATATGCATACTTTTTATTTCCTTTGCATAGTTTTAAATTTCATTGAGTCAAACTTGAAATCTACAGTAGAACAGTGTTTTGTTCCATTGACTCTGCTGAGACCTGGACATTTTTAGTGTTGTTAACTAATTAGGAAAATAATCGGTTCAGTTAAATAATTGAGATCTCTGGTGGAAGAAAAACCAGAAGGCCCTGTGGCTCTCCAGGACCAGGGTTGGCCACCCCTGATATAGAGCTTCTGAAAACCAGAGAGGATTTCAGCACTGGGTTTTGCTGGTATGGTAAATAAATAAACTAAATCTTAAAGTAAATGCAGAATGAACATGTTCCTGTTACATTGCCAGTCAAATATAAAAAAGTCATGTTGAGATAGATTCAAAATATGTGTCATACCACTCTGTAGAACTTTCTCTGTGCATGGTAATTTAGCTTAAGTCTCGGCACATGAAAAGAAAGCAGTTTTAGCCCCTTGTAGAATTGATACATTGTGGATCTGAATTGATGTGAAAGTGAAATTGGTTGCCTTCTTTTAGAAGACCACTGACAGCACTCTTGGGTGCACATCTTTTAGAACAAGGGAACGACGCAGTAGTGTAATAAGCTGTTCATTTATTTTCTTTTCAAGATTACGGGGAGATGTATCACAACAGCTCACAAAAGAAATTCTGGACTTTCCCAAAAGAAGACGACCTTGAAACTCTGAGGTTTCAAGCCAATCAGAAGTTTCGCGCAAAAGTCTTAGGAAGTGGAAAGGTATTATACATTAATGATGGTAATAATAATAATGTATAGGTCAGAATGTATTGTCACACAGTAATATGTCTCAAGGTGGTTTTAGGCAGTAATGCACGTATGGTGCATATATTGTTCAGCTGGAGTAGGGGGTGGGAGCACAGAATGTAGCAATATGAATTAATATATCACACAGTGCTGTGGGTATATGCTAGCTGCTGCTTGAAGCCAAGTTAACTGTTCTTGCAGGTGTTGAAACCACAGTTTAAGAAGTCCTCTTGGCAGTGGATTTTGAGCACTGAGCTGTGCTGCTATACAAAGTTAGTACTCTGTAGGTAAAACTGAGTTAAGGGTATTCATTGCCTTCCAGTAGCAAGATCCTTTTCCGATCACAGCAGTGAATGTTATTCATGACTGTGACAAAAAACAGAGGTCCAGTTTACTCTCTTGGTAATTTTTTTTTCACTAAATCTGTATTTTAAGATTAAAACTGACGGCCACTCTACAAGCAGTCCAGCTTTTGTTTAAAATAAGCATCATTCTGCACCTGTGGCTGCTTTGTCGTGATTGTTGTGTATTATGAAAACGTTTTTATTTTATTTTTTGGAACCTACAAGAAATACATTAATGTGGTACAAGCTGTGTTTTATTCACCGTTTTAAAGGCTTTACAGTGAAATTTGTGCAGTCATGTGGTGCTGATAGAAAAGGATGGAGTAGGGAGCTTTTTAAAACTTTTCTGGGTAACGGTGGTTCATTTTTTAAACCCCTATTTGAAGCCAAATTTATTAGTTTACTGTAACTATCCCCTAATTTCCTTACTTGTAGTTTTCAGATTCGCAGGTTGGCCATTTTTCATGCTTGGTTAAACCAATTTAATACGTTTTATTTTTCTCCTGATTTCAAATTGGCCAGCTTAATGTGGTTGGTGCTCTGCAGAACTAGATTGTTGATGTCATCATACTGTCTTTACATTATACTTTTCCGGATTTTGGAAATGGGTGTTGCAAGCGTGTAACGCCTGGAGGGGGTAGGTCAGTGCCAGTTAGGTTAGATTAGATTATCATTCTTCCAAGGGTCAAAATGCATCGCATTCCAGTGACAAATTGAAGATTCGTTGTCTTACTGAGATGGATATACATTCCATATCTTATATAATCTTGTTGATAATCTCTTGTTAAATGTTATTGCACAAGCTTAGAACAAATATCATAATTCTTAGGAATTTCACAACAGACTTTGAAGATTCTCAAAACGGTCATCTGTTTACACTGTACATTTTGTTTATCAATTTACAAATGCAGTTTACAAATGCAGTATGAAGTCGAGATATACACACCACCAGAAAGTCACTGATAAACTGAAATCTCACCAGAAAGTCAAACAATCCATGTAGCTCAACCATCAAAGCCATATCTTTCAGGCTTTAAGATCATAGTATCGAATCCTGCTGGTTCAAAGTATTTTAAGCTAAAGGTCCTTCTTTTAATAAATATAGTTGGTTTGCAGGTAAGAATCATACAGTATGTCTTTCCTCAGCCATTCTTTGTTTTGACTTTAAATTTATATTACACTTAAGCTATACTGACGGTAGCATTACTAAGTGAATAGGGGTAACCATTACATTCATATTAACAGTACATGGTTTAACAAATAAACTTCAGTGGAATTAGTAGTAGGGGTAACATGTTGGCACAGCACATTAACAAATCTCTTTTGTGCTACGAGAGAATCTTCAGGGAAACCAATAATTACATTTAACCATCCTCTGAGATAGAAAGCAAGTAAGGATGACAGACCGAACGATCCGGGTACATCTGTTGTAAACATCGATTTAGTAAGTGAAATCGGCAACGCTAATGAAATATCTTTCTAAAATCTTACAAAGTCATTGTAAACATCCTTTTTAATGCAATGTATGTTTAATTCATAGTACTGTTCTTGACATCTAAAATATTAGCGTTGGGGTCAATTCTAATCCCAATTCCCTTTTAATCAATTCAAATTCCTATTCCAATCATTTTACAACAAAGGCTTTATAAGCAAAGAAATACTGTATACAACTTAATGAACTTGTCAGGTAACCTGATAAAGCCCATGGCATAAACCTCAGTAAAGACTATGCTGTAAAACAGAATAGGAATTGGAACTGAAAAAATTGAATTGACCCCAACTCTGTGGTGCAGCACTTTTGCAAAGCCATGTCAAAATAAAAAAGGACAGGGTCAGTGGATTTTTTCAGGAACAGTAGCGCTGCAGTCATAGCGTGCTCCCTCTGTTTTTGTTGTAAGCATATTTTTAATGCAAGATTATGGTAGCCTTTGATAGTTTTGTTCTTTCAGTCTGCTTGTTGCCTTTCATTTGACTTACACATGACCAATCTCTGAATTATGTATTTATTTTTGTTTTGTTTCTTTAATCCTAGCACTCCTCACAGGACCTGACTGCAATCCGTTTAATTTCTGTTGAATTATTTACAAACGGGCTATGTTGTCCTGTTGTGTTTTCTACAGGCTGCAGTGAATGAGTCTTTGTTTCTGGAGCCCCATGAGGAGAAGATTATCTTTAAGCACTATGAAAAGAGACTTCTGGACTTTTGTGCCATTTTTAAGCCAGTAATGCCAAAATCTGTTGTGGTAGGTAACTGTAAAACTGGCAATAATACTTACAGGAAGGATCATATGGTGTATGAGCTACTAACCTCAGTAGAGTTATCGGTACGACTCCTTAATAGTTTACTAAAGATAGTAGTAGTTCAACAGTTTTTGGTCTTATATTTTTATGATCTTCGTAGCTGATCTGGGTAGTTGAGTTTCAGTATTTTGTTGTATGACCTGGATAAGTGCTTTGGACTGTGTTGAAAAGCCCAGCTGGAGTGAAAGCTTAGTAAATCTGGTCTAAAAAACAAACCCTGCAAATGTGTTCTTTAAAAAAATGTGAACTACACTATTCACAAAAAGAGTAATTGCAGTGCATACAGATATTCTGTACAGTTTAACAACCTTTTGTTTCTATCTTTCTGTGTCATTAGGGTACAGCATGTATGTATTTTCGGAGATTTTACCTGAATAACTCGGTGATGGAATGTCATCCCAGGATAATAATGTGAGTAGCTTTGTTTTTTCTTTTGCTTCACATTCTCATTTTTTATTGAATTCATCTTTTTGGACCTTCAATTTGAGTATGGAACTGGTTCCAGAGGAGTGTTACCAAAAATATGTAAATGTCTTTGAAGCTCTAGGTAGAACTAATAGTGCTGGAGACACCCTGATTGATTGGGCAAATGAGGTTCAGAACTGCTTTCCCAAATTGGATTTTAATTTAGAGTTTCTACACCTTGACTACACCTTCAGTTGGCCAGTATTCCAGGTGTGGCGCTAAGGACTCATATTACACTGTCACAGTCTTGAACTCAGACTATAGGTCTGCCTAACTTCAGCTTGAATCATCTCAAAACCACCTTGATGATTACTGCTAGACCAAGGCATTTAACAGTGAATGTATTAACATCCAACACAGCAAGTATTGCCTGCTGGATTATTCAGTAACACTTAAACTGGAAGCTGCATGAATGAAACTGCAGGTGGTTCTTGAGGTGCATGCTATTTGGTTGTTGATGTTTGCATTAATTTGTAAATCTGTATAAGTGTTTTCTAATGGTTTTTAATACATGCAATTTGCAGGCTGACCTGCACTTTTCTGGCCTGTAAAGTAGATGAGTTCAATGTCTCGAGCACACAGTTTGTTGGGAATCTCAGAGAAAGTCCCGCAGGCCAAGACAAAGCACTGGAGCAGATCCTGGAGTATGAATTGCTTCTTGTTCAGCAACTGAATTTCCACCTCGTTATCCATAATCCTTACAGACCATTTGAAGGCTTTCTTATTGACTTGAAGGTACTGCAGCCCACTGTTTTGAATATTCTTTATCCTAAGATAACTATTAAAAAAAAAAAAAAATACTTTTTTGATTTACACACTTGGAGATCTCCCAGTGCTTAATATTAGCAGCAGATACTAGTCCATGTTTTATTGCAGACCACTCTTTCGCAGCATTATTTCGATTTCAGATTTGAATGTGACGAGTTGGATCCAGTAGATTATTCCTGGCTCAAGGGGATGTTTGTATTTGGGGTACTTCAGAGCCATTGATGGAAGCCTCTGTAAATGCAATTCATTACAAACCAGGGAAGGTGCTGATTGCAACATTTCTTTCCAGACGAGGTACCCAGCGCTGGAGAACCCCGAGGTCTTGAGGAAAGCAGCGGATGATTTTCTAAACCGAGCAACCATGACAGATGCTGGTCTTCTTTTTCCACCGTCGCAAATAGCACTGACGGCTATTTTAAATGGTGCATCAAGGGCAGGGATTAATATGGAAAGGTAGGCTTCATTTTGCTGTAGTGTACAAACAGGGATCCTGCAAAGAGTTAAACTGACACCAAGTCAGGTCTTCAGAATAATACAGATTAAATACTTACCCAATGTAAGAGGCATTTCATGCTGTCTTCACAGAAGACACATACTTCACTCACTTGCAATTTCAAGATTCAATAGTTAATCAAAGATATAGAAATGATTCTCGGATTTGGATCATTCTCGGTTATGTCATTATTTGTTTTAATGTGCAAGTCAGAGAGTGAAATATCAAGGGGCTCTGTGAACCACCAGGCTTCACTAAACCAAAAATTCTATAATGGACAGTGAGATTATGTATGGTTTGATTTAAAGAACAATGCTGAGTTTTAATCTTGTTTGAATAATCTGCTGTCCTTTTCAGTTATTTGACAGAATGCATGGGATTGAAGGATGATAGGGAAACCCTGTCAAAGATGATTGATTCAATGAGGCGTAAGTACAGTAGTGTGTGTTTTTATTTAGTGTGTAGGGTGTTGTGTTGTGGGATCAGCACTAGAGGGCTCTGAGAGTATGTAAGTTTTAAAAGCCCTGGCCCAAGACAAAAGAAATACAATCACTGAGGGCTTTTTAAACACCCTGTATAGTACAGTTTTAGTGGCCAGGTTACTATTCCGTTACTATTCCGTTACTATGAGCTTCACCTGAGCTTGTTACCTATAAACTGTGGCAAACAAGCTCATAGGAAAATTGTGAATACTATATTTGTAGTCTCTATTCTTTTAACCCATAGAGACCCGCTGTAGTAGTTTATAATGCTCAAGAATGCACTACAAAGCACTAGGAATATTCTGCAATATTTTTTGTATTTAACTTGTTTCTTGTTTATACTGTAGGTATAAAGAACCTGATAAAGAAGTATGAGCCCCCAAGAGTGGATGAGGTTAACATGCTTAAACAAAAGCTCGAGAGGGTTCACAGTGAATTTGCAACAATCAGAAACCTGTAAGTAAATGTTTTCCTGTGTGTGTGTGTGTGTACACACACACACACACACACAAATATACACTGCTGTGCAAAAGTATTAGACACATTCAGGAGTTACAGTATATATCAACAATTTACTCAAAGCCTCCACTAGTGTTTTCCACTATTATAACAACTTTGACTGTTATTAATACAGCTTAGTTTGGGTGAGAAGAAACCAAGCTTGTCAATTAGAAATCTTTAATTCAGATTGATCAGAAAAAAAACCCCAAAAAAACAAAGTAAAACTTTTTTTTAGTTTGTTTTAAATGTATGTGTGACATGATGTTCTGTAGATGGTGCGGATTGATTCTATGGTAGTATAACCCCCCCCCCCCCCCCCCCCCCCCCAAAATGTGCAAAAAAATGTCACTGTATGTGCGTGTGTGTGTATGTGTGTGTGTATATATATATATATATATATACAACCCCCACCCTGACTTTTTTCCCTTGGAGCTATCACTCTCAATAGCTATGAAGCTGCCCTCATGCAAAAGGATGTTTCATAAACTTGCTTGTGAGTCGCAGAAGAAGAACGTTGCTTGAGCATCACATTGTATAACTGCCGGTATTTCTTAGGATTGCAGAAGTGTCTTCCTGATGTCCTTCATTTGTTAGGCAGATAAAGATTATGCGGGGACATTTAGGTCTCTTTCATTGAGCTAGTAACATAGTTGAGCAAAAACTGAAAGTGAAATTTGGGATCCGTCACTGCTATAAACAAAACTCTGGTTTGTGATACAGATGTACCTGTGAAGCATTTCAGCTTTAACACACTAGCCCCTTTCCCCTCCCAAAACAATGATCTTTTTATAGCCAAAAGTTACAGAAATATAATACTGTGTACATTATGACAGTCTTAAAGTAATACACCTGTTGCTTAATTTTTGCCCTGAACCATAAAGGTTATAGACCAAAAAGTTTCAAGTAATTGTAATATCTGTACATTGTACTGTATGCAAAAAACACATTCCCTGTTAAACTTCTAAAAATGTTTATTCACTGATACAACATTTTCATAAAGCACATGTTTAAAGGAGTGGTTTAAAAACATAGAAAGGTGTAAAACATCATTGTTTGTATGTTTTGAAATAATATTCTAGTATTATCCTTTTAACCTGACTTCAGTTTCAGCCAACATGACGGGCTAAGATTACTGTTAACGCTTGCTAAAGCTTTCCAGTGCCACAGTACATAGAATGCTATACTCCTGGTGTACCACAATAAACATTACAACTATACATTGTTCTTTTACAATATCTGTTTAAGCATTTTACTACTAGAAAACATTAACATATTGATGTAATCCAAAAGAAAACAGTTCAGTATACTGAAAAAAAAGAAATGTCGCAGATTTAAATAAACAGTAGCTCCTTGAGTCTTTTCCTTTCAGAAGCAGCTCAGTGAAATCATGATCTATAACAAACAAGTATTCAATGTCATACTGTAATAAAGAAAATAGCTATAGAGTGTGTTATGAAGTGTGACAATACTTGCAGCCAAATCAGCATCTCCATTTTAAAACTGCTACTGTCTTACTGTACTACTTAAAAACTCTAGCATTATTCCAGTAACTCAGCATATAAAATAGAACAAAAACTGTTCTGTTCATTATGCACTGCTACAAACTTAATTATTTACAATTTGCAGTACTTCTCCATATGCATAAACTGGGCATAGATTCATGTGTGCATATGTGACAGGTTGAGGGATGCCCCGAAGTTTTTTGTTTTAGAGGAGTACCTGTTACAAATGCTGAGGAAGAAACAAGAATTTGATCCAGCAATAAGCACAAGAAAAAAAGCATCCTTTTTTTTTATATAACCAAGGGTCATATAGTTTATAAAATCGATTTTGTTTTTGTTGTTTTAACTAAGATTTTTGTGATAACTAATTGATGCTGTTTATTAGATGTACTGTTATATACAGACATAAGCTTATATATTAGACCTCAAATGTCTATTCAAGTCCAAGTAGGAAATTATATAAAGTCCACTGTTATTCATAAATCTATCTATCTATGCTTGTCTAGGCTACTCTGTTTGGTGCTGATCATGCAACAAAGTCTTTAACTTCATTTCATTTTCTGGGTTACACATTAACTTACTTTGCTTGACATATCTACTGTATAAAAAAGTTGCGCTTTTAATATTTTCAATAGTATTTTCACCCTTAATCTGCTGTTGTGAATATACACATTCATCCCTGTCTTTTGTCAAAAATCTTCATGGCATACAGTTTAACAAGTGAATAACATCGGGGCTAACACTTTGTAGGCCCTCCAAATCCCTCTAGTACGGAAAAAACACAGTGAAATACACACACGATGTACAGATAGATGCAGATATGGACTAGTACAGATAACACCTTTGACAAACTATCTTTTGAAGTGGTGTTCCTCTGGCAGCCCAATTAAATATTTATAGTTAATAATTTCAATTTTTCTTTCCTCTTTCTGTTTCTTGGTGTTAAGAGATCACATGACTTGGAGAGCAGTTGGGACTGACATAATTGTACACTCCAATCTGAAAAAAATAAACAAAATGTATAGGTAAACTTTACATTGCTTCCTAGTTTCTGATTACTAAAGTAAAGTGTTCTGTTTTGTTTAAATGTTTCAGGAATGGCTACACAGTAACGGGAAACAAATCTGAAGCTTGTACAAGTTTACCTTGACATCGCTAGTAGGATGTAGTCAAGGCATTACATTGTACATGAGCTGGGAACTGTTCCAAACTCAGCAGCCTAGACACATAGCCCCATCATAATGAGGAAAACAACTGTACTAGTTAATTTGGTAACAATACATTGCTTTGCTATTGAACACAGCTTTTATGTTTCAGAAAGAGGAGGAAAGGATATGAAGATGATGAGCATGTCACCAAAAAATCCAAGACGGAAGAGGTAGGTGTTTGATTTTTGTATTATTATTTTATGATCATGACCACCCTTGTATTTTTACTATGGGTGTGTAACAAGTTCCACAGTGACAAGGCATCCGGTGTAGGTTCTTTCTGTATGCAAGTGATAATAATAACATTGTAGTTTTTTGTATGGAATGGGCTCATGCAATAGCTTGGGTGGGAGAGAAAAAAAAAAAATACTTGAATGGCACCAAAATTAGAAACAGAATATTTTTTTAATGAAAAATCCCAATCAAAGCCCATGTCCTGTGTGACTGAATGAGTGCCATTCAGATTGTATAGCTTGCTGTTGTATAGATCAGTGTAATTATTAACTGTGCGTAATCAGAAGTTTGATCAGCTGTTATCTAACATTGTGCACAGTAATATCCAGTGAAAAACGCATGGACAATGCCAAATCAATGGGTATGGTGTTTCTTTTTAGTTTAACTATTTATTTGGTCAACCAGTTAGTTAATAAATAAACTACATTAAAACAAATGTATTCATTGGAATAATGGGCTCTGGTAAGGTAGTGCTTTATTGTGTGTTTATAGGTTAAGATACAATATGGTTGGTATACAAAGTGAGAATACATGGATTGGCATAGTTATAACTGTTGTTTTTTTTTCTTTCCTAGGAGGTGTGGACAGATGACGATATGGATTCCCTTTAATGGACGCAGCATAATCTGTTTAAACTAATTCCAATGAGTGAAAATAACTTGTGTTGTGATATGTCACCTGCATCTGTGGGCCTGAAACAATAGCTGCTTTTATAAAGCAAAGAAGATGAAAGCAAACCATTGCCATATTCAGTCATGTGACTTCATATGTTATGATCAAATGACTTTTTACTGCTGCAAGAGTATTGCAGTATTTTGTCAAATACATCATTTAGTTGACACATTCCCTTTAGGAATGTGTATTCTATAGTTGTATGCTAAATGGGTCTTCAGAAGAAGTATCCTACTTTTCTGAATTAAAATACCACTATTTTTTTATAATAAATAAATAATGTTAAAGTTGTGGTGTTCACAAGGTTCATCTTTTAATATGATCTCATGTATGTACAACAGGGTAGAGGTCTTCACGGGTCTACCCGGAGCCACGGACCCGAGGTCGGGTCCAATTTTGTTTACTCAGTAATACACAAACTGTCTATTACTATTAAAGAGGCTCTCTTTGGTACTAAAAATCATTGTTTATAATTCCTGTTGTGTGGATTGGCTTTCCCCAGTAGCACATGACATGGCTTGCAGAGCGCAGCAGCAGACATGTGACCCGTATCAAAGGTGTTTCTTTTAGATTATTCTTAAGTCGGCGTAATGGATTTGTTTATGAAGGACGTCAAAGAAAAATGAATTCCATGAACAAAAGCTCGTCTGCGGTGTGGGAATCATTTGTTGTTATTTCTCCAGAACTCGATCATCCCACACAATCAGATCAGGAAATCCTAACACAGCATTTATATGACAATTACTTTCAGAATCAGATTGTAATCCCTGTTTAGGTGAATGTTTACATTATCAGAATTGTACATGTTATGCTAATAAAAGGACATGTTTTTTGTAAAGCCTAAGTTATTGTCCTTTTAAATGACTAAACAAAACACTTCTGAGGGAAAACATGACATTTACAATTTTATGAGATCATTTTGAAATATTACCATGTACCATATAATTTAGTACAGTTTAATACTGAAACAATTGATAATTTCAGCTCAAGCTCTCCATAGAGGGGGAAATGTGTTCATTTGCTATTCACTAGAAGAACTGCTGCTTGAATCTCTGTTAATTGACAGCATTACACACACTTTCCCAAACTGTTTATCTGAGTAGTATGATAAGCATTTTTATTTTTAATACAGTAACAAAATAGCTGCAATGATTATTCCAATATTTGGTAGGTCAGAAGGTTGTGTTCAAATCAATACATATTTTTGTATTTAATTTTTTTTTTTAAAGTTAGAAAAGGCTATGTGAAGAAAGGGACATTCACCCTCCCTGGATAAAGAGAGATTTTCTTAACCTAAGGCTAAAAAACAAACATGCTGAACAGGATGGAGGCTCATACAGTATGTATGAATGGTAGACTTAAGTGAATCCAACCATAGGACTTCATGCCACAACTATCCAAGAAAGGTTTTACACTTCCAGTATTAGCACATGTAAGATAACTAAAACAGGTGACAGATTTTCATAAATTATACTATTTTTGTGTTTCGTTTCATATTCAGACCATGGAAAAGGGGTTTAAAATCTGTATAAATCCACCCAATGTATATTTAATTGCAGTAAAAGTCTCCATTACTGGTAAGTGTGATCCACCAATATAATAATAATAATAATAATAATAATAAATAAATAAATAAATAAAAAAGTCAACACTAATTTACATAATGGTTTAATAAGTGCATGCATTTCTGATACAATGATCCATCTTTACTATTCAAATTGTTTTACAGCTGTAAACATTTTACATAGGTTTTTTTTTGTTTGTTTGTTTTTTGGATTATGTGACTTGTCTGGCTTTAAGATGTTGGAAGACTCAACCAAACAAAATTAGTGGCACAATTATTGACTTGTCTCAATATCTTTTTTACTCATGATTCCAGCAAGATAATTTATTTTCAGATATAAAATAACCACTTTTAGCAAATAATCAGTCTAAATTGCAAAGTCCAAATAAAAATACTAAATACAAATTAGACAGATATATATGGAAATAACCATAAAAAAGTCAGTCACAAATTACAGTATAAAAAGCATTACATCCCATACTTCAGTTATAAACAAGGTCACTGTTTCTTCTTCAAGTCAGTTGACTGGCATTTCATTCCTCGTGTTGAGCAGACTAAGATACACTTTGGCAACTTTTGTTGGAAACACTTAAGTCTTCTTAGTTTGTGTAAAAGGTGAATGATGTACCCAAGGCTCAGAGATCTGTGACTTTTCATAAATTGGAAAGTGGAAAAAAGTGCAAGCAACTTCCTGCACTTCTAGCTTACAAAGTCAATGGTGTAAAACAACCAGTCATAATTTGTTGTTTTTAGTTGCATAGTTCACACTGCACTGGGCATGTGTCAAAAGTGTGCTATTTTAAGAGCAGGGTGGAAGTGAGGCTGGCGTGGGTCACCAGGTGATGGCGGTGGAGCATGCTGGGCCCCATGCGTAACTCCAGGGACAAGGCTACTACCTGTTGCTGTTGGACATCGAATAATGATTCTGTTTCTGCTGAAGAAGTTCTGTGATTGCCAAGAGTTTTTTCAAGACATGCTGAAATAAATGTAAAAATACATGGTGGAGCCGAGATTGTACAAAAAACAATAAGCAAAACCCCACTGCAAAGCCCAGACCAATTAGAAATACTGTATACTTAAATGTTTAATTTTATTCAAACAGGGATGTTTAATTCTGTAAAACAACCAGGTCATTAACATCACTTTAAACAAAACAGTACGAAACAATATTAACTACTGTAATGCCATCCATGTTTATCTTTACTGAATATAACTTTAAATACAGAGTAAGTTAGCACACTATAAGGCAACTTTAATGTTTCTAAAAAAAAAAAAAAAAGTCTTTGACCAATGGTATAAGCAATACCACCTAGATATTCATGTGGTGTGCAACTTCTCACCCTGTCAGATAGACATCCATGTAAAAAACATTTAAAACATTTACAAATACTACATATTACACACTGTCCAATAATGCTGTTCACATTACTTGTGTGTCTCAAGCGAGCCCTCACCTGTTGCGCTCCACGCTCATTGCTATGAGTCCGAAGTTCATCTGAATGCGACAAACAGATCTCGTGCAAGACAGCAAGATCCCGTGACAAGTCAGTTCTAAAGTGCTCTGTAGTGTCTGGAAGGTCAGGGACATTCTGTAATAAAACAGATTTAAGACACTTAAGTATAGCTTATTCGGGAAACAGATACACAAAATATATATTTATATACAGTGCCTTGCAAAAGTATTCAGACCCCTGACCAATTCTCTCATATTACTGAATTACAAATGGTACATTGAAATTTCGTTCTGTTTGATATTTTATTTAAAAACACTGAAACTCAAAAACAATTATTGTAAGGTGACATTGGTTTTATGTTGGGAAATATTTTTAAGAAAAATAAAAAACTGAAATATCTTGCTTGCATAAGTATTCAACCCCTGTGCTGTGGAAGCTCCCAGTTTACACCGATGAAAGAAATTGCCCTAACGAGGACACAATTACCTTACCATTGGCCTCCACCTGTGAACCATTAAAGTTGCTGTCACATTTTCTGGATAAAAACCCCACTGTTGAAGGATCATTGGTCAGGCTGTGAATCTGAAGGAAAATGAAGACCAAAGAGCATTCTACAGAAGTTAGATAAAGTAATACAAATGCATAGATTAGGGAAAGGGTACAAAATAATATCCAAGTGTTTGGATATCCCAGTGAGCACAGTTGGATCAATAATCAGGAAGTGGAAGCTGCATCACACCACCCAGGCACTGCCAAGAAAAGGCCATCCC
Organism: Acipenser ruthenus; assembly: GCF_902713425.1. Lineage (NCBI taxonomy): Eukaryota > Metazoa > Chordata > Actinopteri > Acipenseriformes > Acipenseridae > Acipenser > Acipenser ruthenus. The sequence continues at coordinate 5,098,837 of NC_081190.1, read as the reverse complement.
TCAAAACTCAGCGCTCAAACAAGAAGGAGACTTGTGAGAGAAGCCACAGAGAGGCCAACAATCACTTTGAAGGAGCTACAGAGTTCAGTGGCTGGGAGTGGAGTAATGGTGCACCAGTCAACCATATCAAGAGCTCTGCATAACTGGCCTGTATGGGAGGGTGGCAAGAAAGAAGCTGTTACTCAAAAAGTACCATCTGAAAGCACGTCTGGAGTTTGCCAGAAAGCATGAGAGTGACCCAGCTGCGATGTGGGAAAAGGTTTTGTGGTCAGATGAGACCAAGATAGAGCTTTTTGGCCAAAACTCAAAGCGCTATGTGTGATGCAAACCTAACACTGCTCATGCCTCAAGACACACCATCTCTATAGTGAAGTATGGTGGTGGCAGCATCATGCTGGGGGGATGCTTCTCATCAGCAGGGACTGGGCATCTTGTTAAAATTGAAGGAAGAATGGATAGAGCATAATACAGGGAAATACTGCAAGAGAACCTGCTTCAGTCCGCTAAAAAACTGAATCTTGGGAGGAAATTCACCTTTCAGCAGGACAATGATCCCAAGCACAAGGCCAAAGCAACATTGGAGTGGCTCAAGAACAAAAAGGTGAATGTCCGACAATGGCCCAAAGTCCTGATCTCAATCCCATTGAGAATCTGTGGCACTATTTGAAAATTGCGGTCCACAAGCGTCGTCCAACCAACCTGAACAACCTGGAGCAAATCTGCCAAGATTTATAGGCCAAAATCACTCAGACACTGTGTGCAAAGCTGGTACATACTTACGCCAAAAGACTTAAAGCTGTTATTGCAGCAAAAGGTGGCTCTACCAAATATTAATGTGTGGGGGTTGAATACTTATGCCAGCAAGATATTTCAGTTTTTTATTTTTCTTAAAAATATTTCCCAACATAAAACCAATGTCATCCTACAATAAATGATTTTGAGTTTCAGTGTTTTAAAATAAAATATCAAACAGAACGAAATTTCAATGTACCATTTGTAATTCAGTAAAATGAGAGAATTGGTCAGGGGTCTGAATACTTTTGCAAGCCACTGTATATATTTTATTTATATATATATATATATATATATATATATATATATATATATATATATATAGATATAGATAGATAGATAGATAGCTCTGGTTTTTGGTTTTTATTTTCCTTTTTTGGTGCTTATTTTTTAGCTATTTGAGTTTTATGTATTTATGTATTTATTTATTTATTTATTTATTTTTTACAGAGCTTTCACTTTTCTTATGCTGTATGAATTTATTGTTTTCGGTTACTTTCCAAAATGTCTGGGCATTTTTTTTGTCACAACAGTACTTGCACACTTAGTTCTACCACCTTTCCTTTGCTATCTTCCACAACAAAATCCTTATGGTCACGGGCACATTCTTCTGGGGTTTTTGTGTGTCCAGACATTTTTTTTACATTTCGCCACAATTTTAAATTCTCACTGTCTAACTGTAATATAGCTTTAAATCCCGCAAAAAAAGCCTTCTACTGTAATTGTAATCTCGTTTTAAATCTTGCAAGCGGTCTCCAATAGAAATGTAGAATTTGCTGCCACTCAGTATATGGGGTGTGTGTAAAGTATTCCGAACAAGTCAATGATAGATACGAGTCAGGAAGGAGGGACATTGCCCAGCTGCATGGAAAGGTCGTTTGTTTTTGGATTTTTTTTAAATAAGTTTTTTTTTAAATGGGAAAGTGGCAAAGTCAACATGAATGGAGTAACCATTTCCTGTGTTTATTGGCTATACACCGATTTCATTTTTTTGTAACAGAGGTGTTTTATTGTTTATAACGGTTAAAACTGAAAATCAGAAATACTAACGATATATCATTTTGCACAGAATATTCAGTAATAACAACGATTGTTTCTAATGACAGACGTTATCTCCTGTAATATTGTATATCCATTGGCCAAAATATTTAGACAATGGCCTTAGTAGAGCAGGTTGTACAAGCATGTATACAATTATGGACTACATGGGATTGCATGACACATTCATTTGATTGCACTGTAAACAAAGGTATTTTCTAGGTTTACTTAAATTCTCCAAATTTGGAGGCAGTTAGTGTACTTATTTCAGGATTGTATGTCAAACACTTTGATGTTGTCTTTATTATGAAAGAATAATAGCAAGTAAGACAATGTAATGTTTTTTTTGTTAGTACTGAATGAATTGAAAATGCAGAAACCCACTACTGGGACCTGTTTGAACACTAAATTGAAATATAGCATCTTATACAGTAGATGGCGCTAGCACACACACAATGTTGTAAAAAGTCAAGCACTCACCAATTATCTGCTGTTAAGCTTATACATTTATTACTATAACATCATAATCACAAAAAACAATGAAGCGAATTCATGCAGACGCGTTGCGGCCACTGGCCTTCGTCAGTGCACACACACACACCTATGCAGGATCTGTAAATTCCAAGCAAATTACTATATTTGGAAACATTCTGTAATACTGACAGAGGAGGTAGATTTAACATGAAAACATTATTTTTATTATGTAGCATACTTGATTAAGCTAGAACTTTGCACATATTCTATTCAAACCATACTAACCCCCAATTCATCCAAGAACATAATCATCCGATGCTTGTTGTTCTTAATGAATGGATTCACTCCTTTCATGTAAGGCTCCTGTTAAAAAAAAAAAAAAATTGAATAAAAAAAATGTATATACTGAGAGCTTGAGACAATGCACAAAAGCATATGCTGCTTACATTGTAACATATCACTTACCTTGGCTCCAAACTCCACCAAGTTTGCCAAGTTTTGTACAGACTTTGCTATCAGGGTGAGTGTTCTTGCAGCTGTGGAGGAAGGAGGGTCTGCTATTGGGGAAGTGAAGAAAGCAGTGTTAAATTAAACAATTGTATTTTAACCTGAAAAATATAGCACATTTGACTTGATTGCTGCCAGATTAATATAGCAGTGTTTAAATACATCATAAGGAAGAGGGTATGTATATTTACAAAATGTATGATATGAAGGTAAAATGTGGACAATGTGTCTCTTCTACATGCCACTATTTTTGTTTTAACAGCTTACATAGATGATCCAGTAAAACCCAACCTATTTATAAACGTCAATGAGCTTATTGTCAGAACAATAAAATCAGATGTCAGAAGGCTAAGAAATCTGAATGAACAGTTTCTGAATATTCATATTAATATGCAGCACTAATTAAGTGAATATATAATACATGGTTCACCTTATACTGCAAGTGAAAGTCCTGCGTTCTTCAGCAAAAAATGACCCCAAACTCAAGGTAGCCAATAATTAAAGAAAAAAAAAAAACTGTATTTTAATTGTATTTTCCACTTTTATTGTTTTTGTTCTTACAAGAAAGCAAAAATCTCTTACAATAAATAAGAAACCCACCTGCAATTATGTTAAACATCCTTGGATTAAGGATTGCAGGGCAGATCAGTCGCAGAAAAACAAAGCCACTGCAAAAAAGACGCACTTGTTAAAATAAAAGCTAGTTTCCTGAAACACAATAATTATAAAATCCATGCATTTTTAGTTATGAATACTTTACAGCATTGCCAGGAATATATCGCTGACAATACACAGGTGGCGTCACCTGGGGCTGGTTTTTCAAAACTTTGGTAATCGGATTTCCGTGTTTGATCTGGATTATACTGTGCAATTGGGTTTTTCAAAACATCAAAATGCAATTGGGATTACTGTGATCCGGATTTCATTTTGGTAATCTGATCGCACTTTTAAATCACGATTAAATGTTGCAATTGGGTTTTTCTGAATTTAAAGAGGAGATCAGGATTAATAACAGGATTATTATGATCCTATGGATTTAGCTTTTAAGTGATCATAGAACATCGATATTTTGTTTGTATTGCAATAGCAAGCACACGCTGTATGTCCAAATAGAGTGTTAGAATATAATATTTACATATTTATTTAAGTTTTGTGTCCATGCAACCAAAAAGGAAAACACGTATTTAGTGGTATTTCAGTTTTTTATTTTTCTTAAAAATATTTCTCAACATAAATCCAATGTCACCTTACAATAATTGATTTTGAGTTTCAGTGTTTTAAAATAAAATATCAAACTGAACGAAATTTCAATGTACCATTTGTAATTCAGTAATATGAAAGAATTGGTCAGGGGTCTGAATACTTTTGCAAGGGTATGTATGTATGTATGTATGTATGTATCTATCTATCTATCTACCTATCTATCTAAAGAACTAGTCTACTTCAAAAAACTGGCTTTCGTGATTATTTGTTATCTGGATAAATGTAATCCAGCAGTGACATTTTCTGAAAAACTACATCAAAATGATCCAGATAAAAGTAATCTCGATCTCAAAATATAGGATTACAAAATCCGGATCACTTTGATCCAGATTAAGTTTTGAAAAACCGACCCCTTGTGACAGAATTGGCAAGACTTTTATCAAGTACATTTATCCAGTTCATGAAAACAACTACAACAATCAATGGAATGTTCTCCTGACTCGTATTACTGTATCACTGCAGACTGATCTGTTAAAACTGATCAATTAAGAATGGAAGTTTTCAATAAAAAAAAAAAAAAATTGTAATTGGAGGTACAGTGCCAAGCTCACCTGGTTAAAATCTGTTTTGTTTAATTAATCAAAACCTACCTGACAACTCTGGTTTTCATTGTTGTATTTTCCGGCCACTTCTGTTGGACAGATTTCTGTAAACACCCATACATGAATCTCAAGGTCCTGTAATATTTAAAAAGACAGGAACAAAAAGATTGATTCAATCAAAAAGTTTGATTGAACTGTACTGAATTCACCCGAATATGTTTTTGATAGCATCCTATAATCGTAGAGATTGCCATTCTGACAGGGCTAGCAGAGATAATAACTTACGGTGGAAGTATCTCTGCAGCCATGAATATTTTTTCAACCAGCTCTGAAAGGATGTTCAACAGGAATGTTAAGTTAATGTTCACGTCGTCATTTTTCTCAAGTTTGGAAGGATTTAACTGAAATGAGAATGATTTACTTTGTGTCAGCGTTAACATGTCTACAATAGCATGCAAAACAGAATATACACAAAGTTTTGATAACCTGTATATAACAGTTGTTGTTTTGGTACACAAGTCCTTCTCATGAGGACCACCACTGGGGCATGCATGGCACCAGCTACGTAATATATGTACTTGAGATGCCAATCTTGTAGGTCTTTGAATTTTTTTAATTGAGACTATTTTTAAAATCAAATTTTAATTTACGTTTTAGTGTGTGTGTTTGTGGAGTATGAAAATGCAACTTACCTCACAAGACTGTTTGCTTTCCATTATTTTCAAGATGGTGTCTTTGAGAGCATGGTGAACAAATGGGGTGGCAGTAGCTTTCATATACTGTTCCATAAGTGTGCTTGCCAGGGTCGTAGCACGAAAAAGTGTTGTAGCTTCATCTAAAAAATAAAAAAATACAGCACAGCTATAAGAAAACACATTTGTAAACCTTTTTAATTTCCTCAACAAACTCTAAAACAAAATTTAACATAGTTCTCTATGAAGATGGCACACAAAACACCAGTTTCTGCTAGGCAATACTGGCAATAAACTAGGGTTCATACATATAAAATAATTCATTTTATTCCAAATGCACAAATAGGAGCAACTCTGAGTATGACGTTTGTTATTGAATTGTTGGAAGCACAGAAATACCCACCTTCCATGCTTATTTCCCTGTCATTTAGTGTTCTTAGTAGTGGTGCTTCCATTCTTTCATGGCGAAATATTCTCAATAAAATGCTAGCCAGTAGCGTGCGGTCCTGTCCACAAACATGGGCCAGAGCATAGATGACATGAAATTCCTTCTGCAATATGAGCTAGTAGAAGAAAATAATCAATCAGCTGCTGTAATTTAAATAAATCTTCAGATGTCTAATCAAAGTCCCAATAGCTGGGATATAAAAATAAATAAATAAAATAGCTGCACCTTTTCTGAACGAAGATCTGTTTTTTGCTTTGCCGTTTAGCATATTACTTCTTTTTTACAACTTCCAAAAATACACTGTTTAAGCTACTTATTTGTTTATAACAGAAGATGACAATTATTGCACTGGTGGTTTTATTATATACAAAAATGATGCTAATCTAAATACTGTAATTTTGCAGGTAGTTTTCAATATATTTTAGTTGACTATCTACCACATTGACTAATACTTACCTCCTTGAATTCACTGTATTCTTCCTCTGGCATGATTTTCTCCATCGAATATCGTGCTCTCACACGAACTGAGCCAGGTTCAATTCCTTTCAGGGGAATGTGGGAGCTGAGTGGGAACCACTCATCTATCATTTGGCCTTTCTGCAACCTACTAAGCTGGCAACGCATGAACACTGAAATTCAACAGAGCAGACCATAGGTAAACTCATATTTATTTTTTTAATGAAAAAAAAAATGGACATTAATAAATTAAGCCAAAATTGATATTATCTATTAAGATGACCCCATACTAGACTATGTATGGTTGAAACTGGACAAAGATGTGGAAAAAAGGTAAATCAGCTGTGTTTCACATGTTGGTCTAACATGGCAGACACAGCTCTAATACCAATGCAAAGCAAATAAAAAATAAAAAAACACACTCATTTCAAAGACAATTGAAGCAAATGCATTACCACATTTTTTTCTAAGTCATTATGTTCTGAATTAAAATTGTACTGAAGCATATGTCCGACACAGTGGCTATTTCCTGATAATTTACTGCAGCAGCAGATACAGTGGCTCTCAAAAGTATTCACCCCCCTTGGACTTTTCCACATTTTATTGTTTTACAACATGGAATCAAAATGGATTTAATTAGGAGTTTTTGCCACTGATCAACAGAAAAAAATCCACAGTCAAAGTGAAAAATAAAATCTACAAATTGTTCTAAATTAATTACAAATACAAAACAGAAAATAATTGATTGCATAAGTATTCACCCCCTTGAGTCAATATTTGGTAGAGGCACCTTTGGCAGCAATTACAGCCATGAGTCTATTTGGATAAGTCTCTACCAGCTTTGCACATCTGGACACTGCAATTTTTGCCCATTCTTCTTTGCAAAATTGCTCAAGAGGTGTCAAGTTGGATGGGGACCTTTGGTGAACAGCAGTTTTCAACTTGTTCCACATATTCTCAATTGGATTGAGGTCCGGGCTTTGACTGGGCCACTCCAGGACATTGACCTTTTTATTTTTAAGCCACTCCAGTGTGGCTTTGGCTGTATGTTTGGGGTCATTGTCCTGCTGGAAGATGGATCTTCTCCCAAGTCCCAGGTCTCTTGCAGACTTCAGCAGGTTTTCCTACAGAATTTCTCTGTACTTTGCTGCATACATTTTGCCCTCTATCTTAACAAGCTTTCCAGGCCCTGACGCAGAGAAGCATCCCCATAGCATGATGCTGCCACCACCATGCTTCACGGTAGGGATGGTGTTCTTAGGATGATGTGCGGTGTTAGGCTTGCGCCAAACATAGCGCTTAGCGTTGAAGCCAAAAAGCTCTATTTTGGTCTCATCAGACCATAGAATGACCACTGGAAATGTTCTTATATCCTACCCCTGATTGGTGCTTTTGAAGAACCTTATTCCGGATTTGCTTTGAATGTTCCTTCATCTTCATGATGTAGTTTTTGTTAGGAAATGTACTAAACAAATGTGGGACCTCCCAGAGACAGCTGTATTTAACCTGAAATCATGTGAAACACCTTAATTGCACACAGGTGGACTCCATTCAAATAATTATGTGACTTCTAAAGATAATTGGTTGCACCAGAACTTATTTAGGTGTGTCATAGCAAAGGGGGTGAAAACTTATGCAATCAATGATTTTCTGTTTTATATTTGTAATTAATTTAGAACAATTTGTAGATTTTATTTTTCACTTTGACATTATGGACTTTTTTTGTGTTGATCAGTGGCAAAAACTCCTAATCAAATCCATTTTGATTCCATGTTGTAACACAATAAAATGTGGAAAAGTCCAAGGGGGGTGAATACTTTTGAGAGCCAATGTAGGTGCCCTGAGCAAAAGGCGAGGGCTCTTAATGAATGTCAAGGTCAATCATCAAGCAAGTAATGGCTGCTGCATTGCACACTGATGCTTAGGAGGAATGATGCAGAGAATAATAATGCTGTTATAAACCAAACAATAATTTACAGGACTAACGATAATGGCGGAGTCAATCCACCAGGTTTATAATATTTAGTACACCCTGTATATCTATCAATGATTACTTACATATATCTGGATCTTTATTCTTTTTGGTCTTGTTACTCAAGCTTATTTCAAACCGGTTTATTTCACTTGACAGGTCACTAAAAGAAAAAAACTTAGTCAATATAACAAAACTCTAAACACAAATAGTAACGATCATACTAACATTAATAAAAGTAACAATCACCAACATGTCTCTTTATAACTTTGACACACCAGAAAAAACTCACTCGAATATGAATTCTTCGGTCCATACAGGGTTCTGCCCCTCCCTAGGGTGTGTTTTTGCTACCTGCACACTGTTCAGATAAATGTTACAGTAGGGATTTGTGAAATGTTTCACTGGAAGTTTGTGGGCCTCTTCAACATATAAACATAAGCTGCTGACCTGAAAACAAACCAAAAAAAATACTACTGGTTACTTGTGCTGTATAACCCAAACCAACATATAACACTCCATCAATGCTTTGGACTTCTTGTCCAACTTATGAATTTCATTATATGCATACTATTTTTTTTTTAAATATAATCTTATGAAATGAGTACTGTACAATTCTTTAGTTCATTTTTAGTTAATACTCAGGGTGTAATGATACGCTAAAGTCACGATGTGATACTTATCACAATATGCAGTTCGCAACACAATATGCATCACGATACAAATAATGGTCCAGATTTGTATGATGCACAATAAGATCAAATGATCTTTTAACTTTGGACTTTTGTTAAAAAAAACAAAATTAACGAGATAGGGTGGGTATGTAGTCATGCCAGCTATAAAACACATGTATTCTTCATTCAATAACCATTTGGTGAACTACAATGAGCTCTGTTGTGCTTCTTGATACAAACGATACATACCTTTCGTACGATATGATATATCACGTTGATATGGGATGAATCACTACAACACAGGTTAATAATATTGTGATGGGAAATACAATTATAAAACAATTCTACCTGCCGAAGACGCTTATTGGATGGTGCCTGAGTTGGTTTTCTTAGATTACTGCAAAATGTTTGCAAACATTTCATCCAGTCCTATTAAAAAACAAGTGAATGTAGTTAATAAATCAAGACCTATGTAGTCAAAATGTTTAAGGTTTACTATTTTCTGTATTCATACATACCTGAGCCTGTTCAGGTGTCTCTCCTGCAAAGTAGAAGATGTAATGCTCCTCACTAAAGTGCTGAACTACAATCTGAAAACAGTTTGGCCTGAAAAAACAGAGTGTCATGGGCACTTAAGTGAAATATAATAACTCTTGTATAAACATGCTGATACAAATTCAGAGCTTAAGGTTTTTATACTATTGTTCAGTATACAATTACATCTCCAAGAAATTTGATTATTAGGAAATAATTCACTGCAATAAAACAGAGGGTTGAGGTTGACAGTCTGACAAAATACACAAAACTGGTCAGGCTTATTCACTTTTGAACACCAAGCTGCACCTGTGCGCGTTTACACCCTACCCCCTAAACCTGGGTGAACTGTTTTGTGAGATGAGAGTTTTTTTAGCAACATAATGAACAAATGTGCATAGGTCACAACTTATAAAGAATATGAAGGAAAGAGAAGAGAACAAATTGTTAGCTTACCTGCCAAACAGACTGTCATGGACCCCATACACAGTACAGACACTCAGGTCAATCAAACCTTTGGGTTTGGTGGCTCGCTTTTCACTTTCAAAGTAGATTAGCTGGGCATCATTCCCCTCCAGGATGAAGTACAGGTTTTTCCACCTTTTGCCTTTGCCTGGTAATAAAACATAGAACAATTAAAATACATAAAACATAGAACAAATTATATATATATTTATATATATATATTATATATATATATATATATATATATATATATATATATATATATATATATATATATATATATATATATATATATATATTTATATATATATATATATATATAATATATAAATATATATATATATATATATATATATATATATATATATATATATATATATCTTTATTATATATATGTATTACTACCACTAATAATAATAGCAATGAGATTGTGAATAAAAGTAGAATTACAAGTACAGTACCTATTTGTGGCGTGCTGCATCCAGTATTCTGGCTATATCCTATATATCCTATTCGTTGAACAACACAGTACACCCCCCCCCCCCCCCCCCCCAAAAAAAAAGCACAAAGTTTCAGTTTGTTTCAATTGCAAATGTTAATTTAAATCTTTGTTACTTATTAATAAAAAAAAAAAAACACATATCGATATTGCTTTGCCGTGCCGGTTGCATAGAGCTGTATGAGCCAACATCAGCAGCAGTTAGATTTTTTTTTTAATCAGTATTTAAATCGTATAATGAAGGCCATATAGCGAGGACGTAAATAGTATATCTACACTCAGCTGACGGTTTGGACCAGAGACTATTGCTGCACTCGGTACTGTAAGTTACAAGCAAGCACCATACATTTAAAATAAAATTACCGGTACATTTTATTAATCACATTAAAGACATGAAAAAAGCGATATTAACATGCTACGTTTATACACACCATAGGGGCTACAGAAAGCGTTTTTTTTTTTTTTTTTTTTATCTGAGTCAGTGATAATAACTATTGTTTTGTATTCGATTTTTTTTTTTCTGGGTTGGGAAATAACGTAAACTACAAGGAAATAAAGGTAACTACAAGATAACAAAATGTGAATCATGGTGAGCAGAGTACAGTAGCTTGTAATTCCAGTTTGTAACTTTGTTTAAAAAATCATAGCCTTCAATATAAATGTATAAATTTTGTCTGTCATGTGACATATACTAGTGTGCTGACTGGATACGATTGCTTGAGTTGTCAGGGGTGTTACATTGGGCAACCCTCGCGGGATTTGGTAGCAAGCAATATAGCTGCTACTAGTAAACTGCCTAGACAGCTGCCGCTAGAGGTGCTGACCCGCTTTCGAGATCAATTATTATTAATAAAAAAATAAATTGCAGAATTATTGATTATCCAGTGATACTAGTAAAATTCCAGACTTTTTCAAGTCTTTCATAACAGAGACATGGTTTTTCAAGCATTTTCAAGACCTGGAAATCAGTTGGAGACCATGGCATTTTTCCATACTTTTTCCACACTTCCAGACTAGCGTACGAACCCTGCTCGGGTCTAATGGATTTAAATCAAATATTTTAAACATAGATATCAAACAAAATTACAGAAAATGTGAACATAGATACAGATCAAAGTTTTCAGTATGAAATGTGACACACTGTCAAAATGAAAACATTACAAAGTTAGCATCATGTATGACCTCCCTGAACATTAACACAATCCATGCCACTCTTCCTGTGCAACTGCAGCCAGTTGGCAAAGAATGGCTAGTTACGGTTGTGGGGCGATTTGGTCCCACAGATGTTCTATTGGACTCAGGTCAGGAGAAAAAGCTGGCCACGGCAAGACCTCGACATTGTTTTCTTGAAGTCGTGCAATTGTAATCCTAGGACTGTGTGGTCTTGCATTGTCCTGCTAGAAAATCAACACTTCTAGACTGGCTTGCAGGAATGTAAAAACTGTTGCCTCAAGGACTTTGTCAATGTATTGCTGAGCAATGTATTACTCCCCATATCATCACACTTCCACTGCCCCACCATCAGCATAAAGCTCACCACAACGTGGTGGGCCAGTGTGGTGACCCTCTGCCTTCCAGGACGTGGCCTGTCCCGAGCCAGTTTCCTGGTTTCTCTGGACTAGTCTGCTTATTGTTGAAGAACAACAATATCTCATTCTCCGGACAACCTCTCACAGACAGGCCGCCTTCAAGCATGCCGTTAGCAACCAGGTGATCTTCATTACTCAAGCGGGGTACGGTCATATCTTTCACTGTTCTTGCGTTAATTAAAATCATGTCTTTTCGATTATTTATACAGATTCTTAATCAACTCATTTAGGCAATTTTAACTTAACTTAAATACCTAACACTGAGCACCTGGGGCTGGTTTTTCAAAACTTTGGTAATCGGATTTCCGTGTTTGATCTGGATTATATTGTGCAATTGGGTTTTTCAAAACATCAAAATGCGATCAAGACTACTGTGATCCAGATTTTGTTTTAGTAATCCGATCACACTGTTAATCACGATTAAATGTTGCAATTGGGGTTTTCAGAATTTAAGAGGAGATCACGATTACTTTGATCCAAAATACCAGGATAATTGTGATCCTACTGCGGAGGTGGATTTAGCTTTTAAATGATCATAGAACAGCAACATTTTGTTTGAATTGTCATAGCAAATACACACTATATGTCAAAATCGAATGTTATAAAATCATATTTACATATTTATTTAAGTTTTGTATCCATGCAAGCAAAAAGGAAAACATGCATTTAGAGGTATATTGTTATTATTTATTTTTTAGCGGACACCCTTATCCAGGGCGACACACAATTCTTAAAAGATATCACATTATTTTACATACAATTATCCATTTATACAGTTGGGTTTTTTGAAAACAAACTGGAAAGTCAGCACAGAACAAAAAGTATTCCTGTCGGTTGTAGTCAAGTTAAGTCAGTACTACAGGTACGATCCAGCACAGCCACCTTGCTTTAACCCTTTGCAGTCCATTTATTAAGTGCGCGTCAGGTCCAATTTACTTTCACACGCGCAGTTAATTTTAGACGAGCTGTTTAAAAGTATTTTTTTTCACAGTCAAACGGGTTTAAAAGGCCCTGCATATCAACAAAGCACTCACTAGGCATCTCCAGCCCCGCCCACCCTTTCGTTCACTATCGCTTTCACAGATGCTAATAAATAAATAATAATAATAATAGTGGTACATACCGATCGATAATCTCCTGATCACTCGTTTTATCACCAAACTCCTCAATAATGCAACCCAAGTCATTATTTTATTACTATAACATCTCAAAAAAGCTCTGCAAATGTCCGTGATAGCCTCTGTGCGCTGGTGTGGTATCACATAGTTTGTGTCCTTATACCCGGCCCTATTGTAATGCCAGGGGCATGTATGCTTATTCATGAGTGTCACAAAGACGGCCGGAGTGGGTGGCGTCAGACCAGAAACAGGAACACAAACGACAGAGAGATGTGGTTTGGTATAAGCTGGGCGCGTGATCGCGCTCAGCATTTAATAAACAGAAAATAAAAGGTTTTAAACACAAAAACACTGGACACGGCACTTGCGCCAAAATAGAGACAAACAAAAACGAACACACACTAACAAACAGGGACGAACAAACACGGTGAGTAAAGCAATATTTACGTTCTTTCTTTCTTTCACTTTTTAGTTTCTCCTCTCTCTCCCGTTCCCCACTCACCGAACACCTAACCCCGACTGAATGAAAATGTGCATCTATATATACTGTTGTGCTGGGATTCAATTACTAATTAATTATTCACTTGAATCCCAGCACGTGAATTAATTCTGTGCAACCTCGTGCTCGCATATTATATTTTAAATGCACGTGCGTGATGTGCAATCCCGTGCCTAAATACAAATATACAATTTAAACACACGTGAAACACAGACCTGTTTATATCCCGTGTACCAATCTATACACCAACATTAACATACGCACGCATACATACAACATAGAACACACAAATGCACACAGGGGCAGGGCACTTTGCCACATATACCCCCCCTTGTGCGCAGCACACATGGCCTCAACGGCCACCTCCCCCCTTAAAAATCCAGCAGTCCAGGACAAAGTCTCGGGCTGGGAAGGGAGGCTTCAGTAGGCCCATGGCTGGCAATGCTGTCAGCTCCCCTGCCGGTAGTGGCACGGCTGACAGCATGCTGGTCCCGTCCTGCAGCGAAAAAGCTGCGGGGGCAGGTGGTCCCCCGACCTCCCCCTTCTTCGTAGCCGGCAGCTCCCTCCTGTGGGGCTCCGGCCACAAGAACTCCTGCAGCGAAACTGCTGCTGGGGAAAGTGGTCTCCAGACCTCCTCCCCCTTCTTCGTGGCCGGCAGCTCCCCTTTCTGGGGCTCCGGCCACCGTACTCCCTGCGGAGGTACGGGCAGCAGAGGCAGCTCCTGCTCCTCTGCTCCGGGCGGTGGCGGAGGCAGAGGCAGCTCCAGCTCCTCTGCTCCTGGCGGTGGCGGAGGCAGAGGCAGCTCCAGCTCCTCTGCTCCTGGCGGTGGCGGAGGCAGAGGCAGCTCCAGCTCCTCTGCTCCTGGCGGTGGTGGAGGCAGAGGCAGCTCCAGCTCCTCTGCTCCTGGCGGTGGTGGAGGCAGAGGCAGCTCCAGCTCCTCTGCTCCTGGCGGTGGTGGAGGCAGAGGCAGCTCCAGCTCCTCTGCTCCTGGCAGTGGTGGGACCAGCAGGTATTCACCCTCTGCTGGTGGAGGTGGGAGGGGCAAGCAGTCCTCCCACTGCGGTGGAGGTGGAACCAGCAGGTATTCACCCTCTGCTGGTGGAGGTGTGAGGGGCAAGCAGTCCTCCCACTGCGGTGGAGGTGGAACCAGCAGGTATTCACCCTCTGCTGGTGGAGGTGGGACCAGCAGGTATTCACCCTCTGCTGGTGGAGATGGGGACAGCAGGTACTCCTCTGCTGGTGGTCCTGCTACCTGGGCTGCTGTTCCGTTTATAACTGCCTCCAGGTAGCTGAGGACCAACCCCACACCTTCCTCCCAGGTGCTTACGGTCTGTTCCCTCGCATATGCCTCCCATCGCTCCCTATCCATAAATCGCAGGAACTGGACGACTACTGGGATAGACTGGGCCTCCAGCCCAGCATTTTCCAGCATCCAGTCCCGCACTTTGATTGCGTCTTCTGCCATTTTTTTTTTTTTCCCTCTTTTTTTTTTCTCTCTCTCTCTTTTTTTTTTTTTTTTTTTAATCCAAAAATGCTGTTCCTGCTCTGGCCTGGAGTCCTGGAGGCGCTGTAGATCCCACTTCTGACACCACGTGTCACAAAGACGGCCGGAGTGGGTGGCGTCAGACCAGAAACAGGAACACAAACGACAGAGAGATGTGGTTTGGTATAAGCTGGGCGCGTGATCGCGCTCAGCATTTAATAAACAGAAAATAAAAGGTTTTAAACACAAAAACACTGGACACGGCACTTGCGCCAAAATAAAGAGACAAACAAAAACTAACACACACTAACAAACAGGGACGAACAAACACGGTGAGTAAAGCAATATTTACGTTCTTTCTTTCTTTCACTTTTTAGTTTCTCCTCTCTCTCCCGTTCTCCACTCACCGAACACCTAACCCCGACTGAATGAAAATGTGCATCTATATATACTGTTGTGCTGGGATTCAATTACTAATTAATTATTCACTTGAATCCCAGCACGTGAATTAATTCTGTGCAACCCCGTGCTCGCATATTATATTTTAAATGCACGTGCGTGCATTTAAATAAAATGTGGTTTCAACTTTATGTACTATTTATTTCGGGAATAAACAAAACAACGTTTAATTTGAACTGCTATTTGGCATCCTTTGTTTTGTAGTTAATTCACTGGGGTAAAGTATCCACCACTTATACCGTACAGAGTTATTTCGGGCAGCCGTTTATATAAGACAAATAGCGTTTTTCGTTTGCCATTCCCATTGATTTCAATAACAAAGACATCATTTATACCGTGTTAAGCACGCCATATACTTTGGGCAAACTCAGCTGTTTGGATCTCGTTATGTGTCACTCCCACAGATTTAAAATAACGAACACACTGCTTATTACTGTAGTAATTACTCTTACTAATCCACCAATCAGCTGTTTTCACCTCAATCTCTTGCCATTCACACATATTTCAATATAAAAGGTAGCACTTTACTGTAAAAAGCTTGACAGAGCTTGACAATCAATCAGCTGTTTGCACAAAGTTACTGAGTGATTACCCCTGTACTGTATCATGGCTATTTAATTCCTGTACGGTGTCAGGTTTACAGTTTGAAAAAACAGCAGTGACTGCAACAGCAAGCAAACAAGCATGCCTGGAAAGACAAAAGGAAATAATTTCAGTCCTGCTTTGCTGTAATATGGATGGCAGTGAAAAACGTGACTGACAAATCAAAAAACCCACATTATTTTAGAGGCGTTCACCACCTCCCTGTGGTTTACCGTGCAAACAGAGCCGCCTGGATGACTGGGGAATTTTTTTCTGAATTGCCAAGTATGTGTGTGCTGCGCTTTTAACACTGCGGCATGCTATGGAGCAGCATTCGGATAAAGAGACAAATTGAGATTTTTTTCGAAAACGCTGACAAAGTTTGCCGTCCATAGTAAGTTACGTTGCTGCTTGTGTATTCGGGCAGTGGTGTCTTTGTTCGTCTTTTCTAAGCAGTCAGTCACTTTGCTGTTTGTGTACTCGGGTAGTCATGTCTTTTGTTGGCAATTTTAGTACACGTATCACTATACTGTACTTGAATTTAAGACGCAGGCTATTTTTGAGAAGAGAAAAAGTTGTTTAAAAAAGTGTGTCTTAAACTCGAAGGAATACGGTATATATGTACAAACACTTACCTTTGTGTATTAGGAGGTAGCCTTTCTTGACAATGTTTTTGTAGAAAGCATCTTTCGTCTTACGTCTGATTGTGTTGTAGATTTCTTTTCCATCCACAATATCAGAAAGCACTTGTTCCTGATTCTGAAGTTAAACAAAAAAAGAAAATGTAAAGTTTGACGACTTCTTGTTATATTGAAAACTGTGATGTACTAGTGAACCCACTATGGTTTATCAAGAAGGTACCACTAGCTTTAAAACATATCTGCAAAGTGCCAGCGGTTTTCTAAATCCAGGTCATGAATTAAAAAATCAAGAACCTAGTGTGAAAGTGTTCTCAAAACAGAGTTCTGGGGCTTTTAGTGCAGTTCTTGTCACCAACATTAAAAAAGGCTTTTCCAAAAATTGGATAAGCATGTTGTTCGAAACACCTCCTAGACCCTAGAAATGAGGGTGGTGCCTTGAGTTTCAAAATAAGGCATCTTGGCAAAGAAATCAAGAGGGTCCCTTGCCTGTTTTGTGTTGAGAGTGCTATTCATTCCACAAATGTAAATGAAATAAAAAAAAATTGCAGACACATATAGATATTATGAACATACCTGCACTGAAACAGGGTCCTTCAGGTTGAAACCCTCCACAATCTGCTCTTTTTTATAGTGGTCAATGATGTCATCAATACTACAGAGGAAATTAAAAGAAAATTATCCATTCCAGACAATCCCTTAGTGGCCATTGTTTAACATGTTCATCTTTTAAATTAAAACAAAAAACGTAAGTCCCCAACTTAAGCCCTTGTTCATTTAACTGCAATATATTGTATTTTTCAGGAATGGTTTCTCATTGCCATACAATTATTCAAAAACAGAAATTGCCAATAGTGAGGGTTTATTTTCATTTGTCTTACAACTTGAAAAAGACATAAGTGTTTCATAGAAGCATGTTATTTACCTGTTGTAGTATCTCCCTCCCATCATATACTGATTGTTTGGAGTGGGACATATTTTAAACCTCTGGATATGTTCATTTGTCCGAAAGAACAAAGTGTAGTCCCCAGGTGTGTTATCTGAAGGTCTGATAAGAAAACTGCATATTTGTCCTACTAAACAAAAAAGATAATGTAACTTCAATGCAAGTTTCATTTAAAGTCAGTTGTTAAGATTATTAAAAAAAAAAAATTATTCAAAAGGACCAGAAGTAGTTGGGAATCTTGCCTCCACAAATTGAATATTTGCAATTTAATTTGTTTCACCTGGAACTACCATAGGGTACATTTGCAAAAATGAACGTGTATTGTCTCAATTCTTATTTCTTCCATGTGTACCAAATGCTTACTACGTAGGCCCACTTATGTATTTTTGCTAATTTATCCTACTTTGCATCCATTTTTTAATCCAAGTGTTATCCTTAAACTAAAATAAAAACCTCTAGCAAATATTACCAAAGTTTAATTCTAACCTTGTGTGCGGTTCAGGGAGCAGGAGCTAGGGCTAGTGTTCTGTCCCACCAATAATATCTGCCTATCTCCCTATTTAAACCCCAAGTCATGCCCTTAAGCTCTGTCTTGTGTTTCCTCCATCCCTTCCTCTGCCACTATGCTGCTCCAGCTCTGCAACAGTCTCCCTGTGGGGCAAGTGAAGCTCACTTCCCAACCTTAGAGGCTTCATCAACCATGAGCCAGAAGGGACCCCCGTCCAAATCTATCCTAACTCTTTCCATTCTTCCCATTCTCTCACCTCTGGGTTCCCCTTGGGGGGGAAACAACAGTTGCTTCCCAGCCCTGGAGGTCGGTTCAGTGTCACCTCCGTGAGCCAAGGGAAAACCCTGCACTCATCCATAAGTCACAAAGCACCTCTCTCCTATTCTCAATTCCTGAGGTTCTTCCTCCACACAGCCCTTGCTCCTGTCCTGTGAACTTTTGGTGCAGGAACACAGTAACCGATAATCTAATGGGCGCACTTTCCTGCATCACGCAGCCACAAAATTCCAGGCAGTGAAAAGTGTCCATCCTATACTTTTCATTATTTCTTTCCAGCCAAACAGTTGCAAGAAAAACTGTTCAACATGACCTTTAACTATTGGCATCAATATTTCTATTAAAATTAAGTTTAACATTTTGCATGTCACTACTGCGTTTGATACAGAAGTCCATGTTTATTTATATACAATGCATGTCAATGATATTAAGATTTAATAAATCTGTAAAGACAACAGGCACTTACTTGTCATAAGCAGGTTGTAAGCTTCTTGTTTGTTGACTTTTCCATGGTACCAGCTGCAACAATAAAGAAAATACCACATTATAAAACAAAAAACACTGGAACGACATCCATCTCTGTTTCTTTTCAGTAGTAGCAGCACCAGCAGCAGTACCTATGAGTCAGCCTTGACTCAAAGCTGCATGCTTAGTCATCTCTCTCTGGCCAAGTTTCAGCCAATGAAATTGATGGCTTTGAACACTATTTTACAGACTACGGATAGGTCAAAAACAGACTCACTGAAAATAAACAACAAACACAACCAACCTGTTTAAATACCATAAATCATTTAAAAAAAAAAAAGTACCTTCTTAATACACTCATTTTCAAACATTGACTGGCCAGAAAATTAGCTATTGCTGTCAACATTTATATTGCACCTGTGGTGGGTTGAATTCTCAACAACGTCCTCTATTCTGAATCAAACCCAATTTAAGCCTTAAAATAAATTGTATTACATACATTTATATTCTCTTAATATAAGTGTTTGTTGTTACTTTGGTCAATATAGAACAATACATGGTGTTAAATGCAGAAAACACTAAAAAGTGGGGGCATCATTTCATGTGAACTCTGTAGGCACTTCAAGTAAACTCTTGTTATAATATCAAAAACACAGTATTTGCTTTTCTTCCCTGAACACAGTGGAGCTTGCATGTCACATTTATTATGGGTATATTCTGGATCTTATCCATTTACAGTAGTTCAGTGGCAACAATTCAATAAAGATGGGAGGTTGTGTGCTGCAGCTGAAGCTATTGTTAGTGAATGTAAACTGGTAAGTCGACAAGGGCTGTTTTCTTAATTAAGAACATGCACAAAAGGGTAAACTAATGAAAGAATGTTACAAATGTGGATACAAGAATATTGTACTTTCAAATTTAATATTTTAAATCTTGTTACATCTTGCTGAATATGATAAATAATCTACTCACACTTTGCCCTCATGTGGATCCTCTTCTCGTCCCTTAAATTGAAAACAAAACAAAAAAGATATAGATTATATATATATATATATTAAAGAACAACAAGATGACATTACATTTCAGACTGGCTACATGGTGTAGATGGTAACATGTCAGGTGGAAGGGATGAGATGCTCACTGGTGCAATGTGAAAGCAATCGGAATGAGAATGGAATCCTTGTAATTGGGAGTTTATTGTTGATTTTGAGGATTTGAGGCATATGATGGCTTCTCCCAACAAAAAAAGTTAAAATACATAAAACAATTCATGTTATTTAGATCTTTTTCAATGCTTGTTGGAAAGAACAACAAAAAGAACAACAAAAAATGTTTCTCACCACTTCCTCCACCAGGTCCTCTACAATGAGACCTTGCTCCTCTGTCCTCACATTTGTAACCCACATCCATCCATCATCTAGTTCATTGTGAACTATAAACATGTCCCCTTTAAGGAAACTGAGCAGACAAATACAACATGGGAATTACCGAGACAGGAATTGAAACCATATTAAAGGACTTACATAAAATAACTACAATTCTTACACCATTTGATATAAAAACACATTAAAGGTGAGAGTATCTATTATTATTATTATTACAGTGCACTCCGTTTATAAGAATTACTGATATAAGAATCAACCGCATATTCCTGATTCCATAGTCCTGATAGTAAAATACTGTACTGTAATGTCATTTTAATTCAAAGGCCATTACATGTAACACCACACAGCAG
Source organism: Acipenser ruthenus (assembly GCF_902713425.1). Classification (NCBI taxonomy): domain Eukaryota; kingdom Metazoa; phylum Chordata; class Actinopteri; order Acipenseriformes; family Acipenseridae; genus Acipenser; species Acipenser ruthenus. The sequence goes on along the minus strand of NC_081190.1, from coordinate 5,078,183 downwards.
TTAAACTAGGCACCCTCACGAGACGATCGCTTCTCAAGTATACTGTAGTAAAACAGGATTCTGCAGCCTTGAGTAAACATAATCATGATCATATAACAAGCTGCTTACAAATGAGGATTTGTTTTGATTGTTTTGATGTATTGTCCTCAGTGATTGAGCACCATTGACATTTGTATACTGTATTTAAACTGCTGATGTGCGTAGTGTAGATCTTATCGGTTCGCTTTTAAGAATCAACCGCTTACAAGAATCAAATCATCCGGGACGGATGTGATTCTTATAAACGGAGTGCACTATATTATTATTAATAATAATTACATTTGGTTTTCTATGTAAAGTGGGTATAACAAACCAAGAACTGTAAAGTTTCACATTACCTGTAATGACAAGAGCATAGTATTTAATACAAGTTGTAATATTTTAATGTTTGACAAAGCATAATAAATTATTACTGTAGTTTTATCTAAATAGCTATTTTTAGCTTTTCAACTAGTCCTACCTTCCCCAAATATTTATACCGTTTGTGGTATGGCTTGCATGCCACAAGTGAAAGTAACTAATTAGTCATTTGCAAAAATATGCAATATTATAATGCTAACTTCTGTATCCTGGGAAAACAAAGGATTTTTTAAAGTGTTAAAATATCACGAGAAGACTCAAATAAAAAAATTAATAAACTAAAAAGTAACTGTATTTAAAATAATTATTGCATCAACATGTAGTTCTGTAACTGCTTTGCATCTCAAATAAATGTATTCCACACATTTAAACAATTAATAACTTTTTACTGTTTATGTTCAAGCCACAACTATTTATTTGTATTATTTTTACCTGATTTCATCTGTTTCTGGCACTTTGGTGTATGGCAGGATGGCTCGGACTCTCCTTCTATCTTCCACAGGCTGGAATTACATTTTTAAATCAAACATTTTACTTAAACTACTTACCATTTTAAAATGTTATGCACAGGACATGAGACATAAAACACATGGAACACTTTTACGTTACGTATTGTTGCTGTTACCATCTTTGAAAACATAAGGGCTAGTTTCTGTACAAGTTACTAGCCTTAGTAGAGCTGTGTGGATCATACAGACCTACATATTTAATACAATAAATAACTAAATTTGCCATGAGGAGAAATTAAACACTATAGTATTCTCTCATTTGAAAGCTGCTGTGAAAAAAAAAAAAAAAAAAAAATTAAAAAAGTAAAAATTAGCAGAAGCGCTTGCTCAGTTTTGTGGCTTACATGCACACAGACAGAGAAGTACAATTTAAAATACTTCTGTAGTTAATCAGTTTTATTTCGGGGTTATTAAAATAACTGTCAATAATTTTGCTAATCATTGTTAGTTTAGTGTGTTGACAAAAGTTGCACAACTTCATAATGCAGCAAACGGAGAGAAACTAACAGTACCAATGCCCTATTATATAATGGTTACATGGCAGGGCGCGTAATAACCGCAGTGCCCAAGCCACTTGCCTATATGCCTGCCCATCATTGCCAGCGGTATCTGTCAGCACAAGCACATCTGATCTACAACCCATTAACAAACTTTCTCAGCATCAGCTGGCCCATTCTGTCACAATTCAATTGAATTCCATCTAATCTCGTCCTACGAGAAAATGACTCATTATCATAATGTATTATTGTTGCCATTTTTTTTACTGTGCACCTCCCAGCACTAAGCCCGAAAAAGATGTACTGTATCATTGGTTAATGACGGGAAACAGAGGGAGGGACGCTGCTAGACTGAGCCAGAGATATCTCTGACTGAACTCAATATGACCGTGCCTCCAGGAATTTTTAATCACACGTGTTCACTGGCAGTGTCACTGATTTTTCTGTCTGAGCTCCATGTTGACTCAAAAACTTTAAAAAGAAAAAAGGAAGAAGAGCTTTCTAAATCGGCAGGTAAGAAATGGGTGCACAACAATTCGTTCCTGACAACAATAATAATAATAATAATAATAATAATAATAATAATACGACTACTACTGCTACGACTACTACTAATAATAATAATAATAATAACAACAATAACAACAATAACAATAATAATAATAACAACAACAATAATAATAATGTGAATTTCAAGTACTGTAGAAATTGGTTGTGCCTTCATATGTTGAGCCACTTGTACAGTTTGTATTCCACTGTGTTTGGATCATTTAGGCATTTACAAAAAATATCAAAACAGCAGTGGGTTTTCAGGCCATTTCTTTAGCAGCTGCAATTTAATTTGTTTTCGATGCTTCGCTGTCCGCTGTTTCACATACACGTGAATATCCTTCAAATAATGTATACCTATATTTTTTAATTTACAGCTTAGTTTTAAAAAAAACAAAAAACACATAATGTATCATATTACACAATCACATATTCTATGATCATATATGGTATAAGGAGGTCTGATTCTATGCTTAAAATTGCAATACTTTAAAATGCAACAGTGCAATACACATTCTGACTCCTTCCATGTCTTCAGTGTACATTGCTAATTTATATAGACATGACCGTTGCTGTTTTGTAATTTGATGTTTTCCCCCCAGAACATCAACGCTAAAAATGCACAAATACATAGTAGCTCAAATCCTTACATAAAAAAAACACACAAAAAAACTGAGCAAGTAGCTATGTATGACGTGGTTCAAGTAGCAGCTCTCTGCGTTATGAAATGAGTAGGAGAGACAACATAATAGTGAACGAAACACGATATTGAGAAGTGGATCGATTTCTGTTTTCATGTATTTTTGTTTAATACCTTCTCACTACCTTACGTATTTCACAAAACTGGTTAGAATGTGTATGCTTTAAAACAGCATACCTTTTTTCCTGAATCGAGTGTCCAGCAATGCATCAAAACAAAACTGTAAATCCTTTGGCAACTGTAAATTTCAAGAACTGTGAAACTATAGTCTCTCAAATGTAAACATTGATGTACATCCAGCCGTTCATTGTGATGCACAGCATTCTCCATTGCCTGACGAAATTTCTATTTCGAGTTTTTTTCTTTTCAAAGCTGCATTGTTTGTACAGGTTGTACAGGTTACAGCGGTTAGCAAACTACAGTTGCGCAGACACACTGCAGACCGAACCACTCGTTTGACCATTATCATTATTGCACTCCAGCCGTGGGTCTTCAGACAGTTTGCCTGAAAAGCTATCTTTAACTTTCCCTTCACTGACATCGCTTATTTGTGCTGTTGTATCACTAAGGCTGTATTTTTTCATGGTGAGCATGGACTTCACAATTTCCAAGAATTAGAACCAGTGCGGTATAATAATAATATCCAATACTCCGTTAAAATCAAAATTTCTGAAAGAATACTATTTATATCATTTTAAAATGCATTGATTAAACGTTCGCTTCACCTGCGGACAACTTGTTATATGAAATCCAGTTGAACTTGCTTACCCTAAATGAAATACATGGCATTGACGGTTTTCAAAAAAGCTTTAAATTACAGGACACAGACAAGCGCTATATTTAGCTCTTGTTAACAGGGTGACAGACTTTAGTAAAAAATACCCTGAATATTTATTTTTTGCTAAATTACCCTTTGTATTTTTTCATAATGAAAGTTTGTTTTTAAATTGGATATTTTTACAATGGAAGTTATATATCTATATTTTATTTTTGTAACAATTAGTGTGTGAATCACCCAGAAAACACTGATTTTTGTTTGTTTGAATTAACATTTCATCAACTTAATTGGCTCTCTTGTATTTTTTGTTGTTGTTTTATGAAGGATTATGAAATTGCCTTGGTGCCCTTGGATTGGATTTATATTTTGCCTTTCTGTCCCCTAGAACTACCTTGGTGCCCCTGAATTTTCACGCCCAACGAAGGCAACATTGCCTTGCCCTTTATGACCTTAACTTCATGCCCTGACATGGGTAATCAAGATTATAAACGGTTACAGTTTAAGTAAGGTATAAATCGAAGATAAGTGGTGAAGCAATGAAATGATCAACTGTGGATTTTTTTTTTTTTTTTTTTAACACTGATTCAGCACTTCGTTGTTTTGCCAAACATTTCTAATTGAGCTGCTATTCATTCAAAATACCATTGCCAAATGACTTCCTGAACTGGAAAATAAATCAATTATATATAAAAGGGTTAAATTATAGAAATGTTTTAAACCAGTTAAAATGATTAATACCCCTCCTTTAAAGTTAACTAACCATTCCTGTGAAAATCAACACAAATACCCACCTCTGGAGGTGCCACTGGAGAAAGCAGTTTTTCCCCTTGAAGTAAACAGGACACATAACTGTAATAGCCAATAAGGTCTGACAGCGAGGAAAACCGTCGTCCACCAATGTAATAATCGCCACACATTGCAATGATCCTAATAAAAGAATTAAGACATATGCAGTACATTAAGAGATACACCAATGTGTTATATTCTTATAATTATAAAATGTAAGTTAATTAATAACAAGCTAGTAAACTTAAATTTCTCTATGCCCCAAATCTGTATGTGGTACCGTTTTCTTTTTCAGAGAATGTATTTGCATCTTCAGCCCCACATTTTTTTTCAGTTTACCAGCAACTAGTGTAAACATAAATGCTGCAAGCTGACATCTGAGAGATAAACACAATTAATGCTAAGCAGGTACCATATGCATCTCATACTGTATTCTAATTGTAGTCCTGTCAAAAACCAAAAACTAATTTTCAATATGAACTACCTTGGCCCACCAAAAAAAAAAAAATACCACCACTGTGCTGGCTTGTCTGGGTGGTTTTTTTGTGTATCAATACAAAGCAATGTGACAAAGGTTCACACTCATAAGAAAAACAAATTAATTCCAAAAGTCATTTTCATGATTTATTCTTCGTTTCACAGCTTCATTTTTTGAAGAACAAACAGATTAAATTTCTCATCCATAAGGAAAGTCGCAAACATGTTTCAGCCAAAAAGCCTTCATCAGTGTGTATACACAGCTTCAATATCTCGATTTAAATACACTGAGTTTAACAGGTAATGCATAAAATAAATAGAAAATATCTGGGATACCACTACACTTCTGGGATAAATGATTAATTCAGGAGATACCAATATATATTTTTTTCTTTTAAAAAAAGGAATTAATTAGCAATAAAATGTCTACCCATATATTTAGGACCTGGGGAAACTATATGCTGCTTGTTTATACAGTCATATTTATTGAAACTGACAATTCATAAAATAAAAGTATAGATCAGTCAGGACTTAAGTTATGCTCAAATTTTGTTTTTTTTATTAACATGAATCACATGTTTTGCCCAACATGTGGGCTGCATGCAATCTTTTAGATTACTGATATATCCAGTTTCTAACAATAGCTCTTTGTTGACATCTTTACACTGCATTACCACTGTCCTCCCACACCTTTTCTTTATCACACAGCCAGCATCAACTTCAACCCTCAAGATGTTGCTTCCTGTACTGTTTTAAGCAGCTTCAACCCTTAAAACTGCTGCTCCAACTCCCAGAATCTAACTCCACACTTTCTGTCCTTCCAAGTGACCGATCAATGCTTTACTATGATCCATGTGTTTTCAATGTCTTTGTGTTCATTGTGAACTTGTATTGAAAGTGCAAGACTTAGAAATAGTGTTTTTTTTTTCTTTTCTTCTTTTGTTCAGTAATTGCTATGAAAAAAAAAACATAAAATAACAAAATCTCTAATACACTACCTGAAATGGTTAACAACACTTGTTTTGCTCAGAAATGACAGCACGAATGACCCCGGTCTCCGATCGCTTTCCCTAATGAGGTAACTGCCAGGGGTTTTGGCCTGTCTGAGACGCTCTTCAGCAATTGTCCGGTCAAGTTTTCCATGATACCACCTGAAAGACAGAACAGGTATACAATATTACAAAAAAAAATGAAAGGTTTGAATGCAATTTACCAGCATAGTTCATACTTTATTTCCAGCAAATGTAAAGCAAATATGTGTCACCTTACAGTAATCCAATTATCCCTGCAGAGAAGCTATCTAAAATCAAGAAGACACAATTTTGATCACACTGTACAGTACCGCTGAACAGACCTGAATAACACATTTAAATTGAAGGAACAGCCAACACATGACCTTTATGCTATGTTAACATCCATTTCTCTAAAGGCATCTCTTAAATATTTAATTCTCAGCATATTAACAGGAAGCTGAAGAGCAGCTTGCTACGGCAGTGTCAAAAAGCGTTAGTAACAAGTACTGTATTTGGTAACATGCATCACTCCGGAAGTAACTTAAAAGCATCTAAGAATTGCAAGAAATCCAGTTTTCTGTCTTAAGAACCAGTAGAGAGAAAATCTTGGGCAAGGTCCAAGACCTACATATCTAGAGAACTACAGTACTTTTCCAAATATGATTAAACTTGGTTATTACTTTGACATCTTAGCATGGCTACTGTATACTGTGAATTATCTACCTAAGATGTACAATAACTCTGGCTTTGTAACATAACATATAACAATAATTAAAGCATTAAAACTGGAGGTATACAATAAGCAGAATACCATTTCACCACTAAGGGGAGCCATATCATGAGCCTTCTGTACAGTACAGTGCAATGTAATCACAGGAAGAAAAACAGTGATCATACTCTGCAATCACAAACTTCACAATAACGTTTTATATTGTTAAATAGAAAGTTTTAAAGTTAGAGGAAACTGAAGTAAACAGAGTTTAGCAGAGATCAAGCTACAGTACATGAAACCACTGAATACCTTGCTAGACCAGCACACGTCTGCAGCACTTTTGTGCAGTGAAAGGTAAGTGACTGTTCAAAACATTAAACCAGGCCTGTTTCTTTTTATTCTGTTTGTTTTCAATTTACACTTTGCATCTGTTCAGCTGCATTACTTGTATGCAAGTTGGAAGTTGATCATACATTACATCCCACCTTATCGGCACAATTCTACAATAGGGGGTTTATGTTTAATAGTGAATCCAATAAACACTAGATCAGGCATGACATCAGACATGAGTAATTTTTGGAGAATTGTGCCGATAAGGCTGGTAATCACCGAAGAAAAAAAAAAGGAAGCCGCACACTCAAACATACTCTTAAACATTTACAAAATTTATTGAGAAAGAAACCAACTATTCGGCTGCAAAGCCTTCATCAGGGTATTAAACCATTAAAATGACAAATCCATGTAGACAGGCAGTGTAGAGACATACTGCAGGTGCAAGCAAGTTTCAGAGAGTCTGTGCAGCTACAGTGTAACTTCAAATTGGTCCGGTCTGCTTTCTGAAAAAGCACAAAAGGCCAAACTTCAAGTAGAAAATGAAGTCATATTTTAGTATGAAATTTATCTTAAGTCTTAAAAGCTGATATCCTGTTAAATATTTTCCCTTTTCTACTCAATTACTGTATACACAGTAATTTCAATTTATTATAAGGCATTACAAAATGTGGTCAATACACAGTATAACCTTATATAGTGTGGAGTAGTGGTTAGGGCTCTGGACTCTTGACCGGCGGGTCGTGGGTTCAATCCCTGGTAGGGGACACTGCTGCTGTACCCTTGAGCAAGGTACTTTACCTAGATTGCTCCAGTAAAAACCCAACTGTATAAATGGGTAACTGTATGTAAAAATAATGTGATATCTTGTAATAATTTTAAGTCGCCCTGGATAAGGGCGTCTGCTAAGAAACAAATAATAATAATAAATGTGACCTTGGAGGTTTGCTTTTAGCAGTAATATAACTAATCCAGAGACTGCAACTTCTCTATTCTTGGAGGTAGATTTCTGTAACCGACACGGGAGACTGGTGTGTGGTTAAGTGAAACTCAGAGAGCTTTCTCCTGGCTGATGGAAGCAGCCCCGTTTAAGCATCTCAAAAGACATCCTGTCACAAGTCATCAGTGTCAATGAATAATGAAAATGCACCATTTTCATTAGCTATGCGAAAACCATACCACCTGCCTTTAGCAAAAAAAAAAAAAACATACTTGCATTAACCCTCCCATGCTCAAAGCAATTTTATTTTACCATTTCAATACATAAATGGCCAAGTGGGATTATTTTTATCCCAATAAATGTATTCAAAATGTACATGACTTTTCCTTTGAATCAATAACTTTCAAAACGGGAGCCTAAGCTACATGTTTAGTGAGAAGACAGACCGGCTATTCAGTAACAGCATACATGCAGGTTATGCTTTATTACTGAAAAAAATATAGCAATGAAAAGTAGACAACATTAACTAGATCTACAGTGAAAAACACAATGTTTTTTTCTTCCTTTGACATAGCTTTCCATTTAGCGTAAAATTCTGAAAAGGGAAACACAAATCAATGCAGGGTCATACAGCATGGCAAGATTAAAAAGTTAAATAAAGATAACATCTGTTTAAAAGCAAATTATAACAACCTTTATGTGGATTAACATGCTGTATACTAAAAAGTTCAAGGTAAATTAGATGTTCTCTCTCTGCAATGGCTCCGTAAGGCTTCATATTAGAAGCAAACAATTCTGAGCAGATAACTACTGTATCACCATGCATAAAACTGGAAAATAAATGTAATGAAAGCTACACGTAGACATTAAAACCACCAACACAGACCACTGCTGTATCATCTATCAAAGAAACACAAGGTTAAAACACAACAATATAAATATTCAGATTTCAGAAAGTCAAATTTAAACAATCTTGAAGCACACAAGACCCTACTATAGCCAGGAAATCATCCAACCCCCAATAACAAAAAAAAAAAAAAAAGATATATATTCTCATCTTCAGCTAGTGTGTGCACCTGCTTCTCAAAAAAAAAAAAAAAAAAAGATATATATATGCAACAAATACCTCCAGTATGACAAATCATAATTATGCAGATAATCAAATATTTTAAAAGGTTTAAAATAAAAAATTACTGTACCTGTTATTCAGACACCTGTAAAAGCAATGCCAAAGCCATACCATATTGTAAATCAACCACGTATTTAAATTAAATGTAAATAAACAAGCATTTTCAATCCTGGACAACAATTTCTGTAGTCAAGTAGGAAAAACCATAAAAAACGTGAATACTTGAGCCAAATCCACATCACATATTCAGCTTTAAAATACAATGGACGAGGAATGTTCCAGTACATTCACTGTACAGTTAAATCAGCTATAATAGCTTTATTTCCCACTTACAATGAATTCATCCATTGCTGCATTTCTTCTTGTGTACCTTAAGCTCTCGTAAGCTAACCCTGCTTCTTCACCGACGAAGCTCATGAATTACTGGAGTACGATTTCTCCATCTCATCAGGCATAACTGACATAATTCTAATTTAGTCATAGCCATGCTCTCTACAACATGCTGCTTCAATAAACTCATCATTGCACTCTCGGTCAGTGAGCAGATATGTTCTGTTCCTAGAAATGATCCAATAAAAAAAGTTTACATTAACTGATAAAGCCGAGGCTTATTGATGTTAGAAGAAAAAAAAAATGGTGTCTGTTGGACACGTCAGACATTTTCTTTAACTTGTTTTTTGTTGTTGTCTGTAGTTCTTCGATTTTTTATCAAGGCAACAGATTGTTGTCATTTTGAATCATGGGGGTTAGTTAAGAAAACAAAAAAGTGCATTTAATCATACAGTATTTACTGAGTGTAAGATATAACTTGACCCACACATGTCCATTTCAAAACAGTTACTTTTTTTTTTTTAATGGATAAAACCAAACATTGTAATGGGGTTGACCTGTTGTGATATATTTTCACAAGACCATTGATCTTCACCCTTGACAAAACTAGGGGTGTTAGTTTCAGTTTAACTTCCTAAACACGTTTAAATGTTTAAACTTTAAACATGTTGGGAATGTTAACCAGACCTGGGGGGTTAATTACAATTACAGCATGGTATAAATTCAATTACGCAGGTGTGCCAAGTTCAACTACAATTAATTACAAATTGCACAATTACAATTGGAATTGACCCCAGGTCTGATGTTAGCCAATCAGAAAAGCCATCATTCATTGTTGACAGAATGTCAGAATCGGTTAACTTTGATAAAAAGTGAACATTTCAGAGAATATTCAGTGCACTCAAGAATGCACCAGTGAATCAAAGTCAACACAGAACAAGAATGATAAGCTTTTATTGGAAACCATTCCCATTATATGCAGTTTTTATTTTTCTCAGCATAAAAATAAAAGATGGAAGTTGATCTGTGTGAAGACACTAATAAGATCAGAGACATACATAGGGCCCTATGGAAACCGTGTTAACGAGAACACGAATGGAATCAAAAGAATAATGTGGAATTAAGTGCAGTATGAAAAAAATGCAAATGCATTTGGCAGTAGAGCATTAAGCTTGAGATTTACATATTTGAAGGGAATATGTGAAACTAATTCTTAGTACAGGCAGTGGCATAACTTTGGTTTCAAAAGTGGGGGGGACAGTTTCTGTAGCTGGGTTATAAATGAGGTGGGGTATTCTGTAAGGGATAAACAATGAGATGGGTTGAATCTGTGAAAATAATTCATGGTTCGAGTGCATTAAATAAATACAATCATGGAAAATAAATTGAAACCTTTTTAAGGACTTGAAACAATTAGACAACGTTGTAGACTATTTTTAACATCTGTATTAAAACACAAAAAGTACTGCTCACACAGACTACTATTACAGTATAGTCACTTTTGAACTATAAGATCCCAATGTTCACACAGATAAGATTTATGGTAGTGAAACCATGGGCATAGCAGTAAATATAGAATTGATCAAGTTCAAAACGAAAAGTTATGAAAGAAATGCACAATCTTCAAAACAACTGTATTAAATCAATAAGCACTTTAAGATCAAGTGAAAGAAAGAAAAAAAAAAGTCTGTACTCCGGTATATTCCTTGATACAGTAGCACCTGGGAATGCTCTAGGTGGGCGCCCAAACCTTTTCTTACACGTTTGTGGTCATGAATGCCAGTGCAGGTTTTTTTTTTTTTTTTTTTGATCAAATGTTGAAAACGCATATACTGTAGTAGGACAGTCCATATGGTAAATCTGTTTGCAAAGGAAACAGTGTTGCATGTGTTTCATTTAAAACTTACAGTCACAGACCCTACACTTAATATCAAATTTAATTATGGCACAACAAGCGTAAGGTGCCAATACTTTTGGCTTGGACTGTACATTTTGTATCAGTATAACAGTATGCCAGTAGTGTCGTTGCTGCCACTTGAATATGGAAGTCCACAGCCAGCATCAAAGACCTGGAGGGCCACATTTAGCACCCGGGCCTGGGTTTGGGCACCCCTGCTCTAAAGATGCTTTTCTAGGAATTCATTTATTTTTTGAATGCATGATCAAAAACAACACTAACAAACTGAGCACACATATCATGTAGCAACGACATCTACAGTACCAAATTTGAGTTCTCTGTGACAAATAACTTTCCTACATCATTGCTGAGTGAATCACAGGATAACAGCTGTTTACCCTGTAGTTCAGTCTACAAATAAAGGTGTTTTGGAAAGACCTGTTTAGCTTATTGCTGGCATTACAATAACAATACAAAATATCAGTTTAGTAACAGTCCAGCAATGTCATGTGAGAGTAATCCTATTTACAGTACTTCACAAATGAAGTTTAGTGTTTTTACTGGTACAATAACTAGGATAAAATATGAAACACTTTGATTAAAAAAAAGAAATAAACTAACTAATTAAATGAAATTAATTTAGCTTACTTACTTCGGCAAAGCCCCAGAAGAATGCAGTGCTTTGACATTTTTTGCTTTCTTGTTCTCAATGTGTTTACGACTGGCAACATGATCTTTAATAGTATTGACTGATACACAAGCAATCGAATGATAGCAAAATTTGCAGAATAGTATCCCACCATCCTCATGTAGATAATCAGAAAATGTTTTAGCTCTGTCTTTTGCTGAAACATTGCATTTTTTTTTGGTGCAGCCGCCATGTTCAGTTTCAACAGTCACATGATGAATGAACTCAACTTGACTGGGTGTACTGCAAAAAAAACCCCACAGAAAACTGACAAAGACAACATTGCAAAATTCCATTCCCACAATGCCTAATTCCGCGATTCCGGAAAATCAGTATCCCTAAATTAGGCATCATTAAAATAACTTGCTAGATAATTAATTTAATTAATTAATTAATGACATGGTCTTCCATGACAATTTATTTCTAAATTCTACCTACACAGCTTTGCCGACGTGCCACTGAACACTGCGGTGGTCAGTAATCTACTTAATGTACTAACAAGAGACACTTCTTTTCTCCAGCTTATCCATTACATCACACCTCTATCGATCTGCTCTGCCCTAGTGTCCATCATCAAGCTTTTGCTTCTCAGGTTTCCACTACAGTTCAAAAATGAAATATACCAAGACTGGTAAAATACCACAATACAGCACATTTATTTTCTAAATAAGGCAGTTGAAACTACTTTGACATAAAGTAAAACAATTAGGCAAGAATATTATTGTTTCATGCCCTCTGTCGTTCAGAGGGAATGTGAAGCTTTTAGTAGACTACTGTCTCAATAACCGGCTAGCAGATTGGTGTTCCTCTATAAATCTGGGTTTCATTGATAACTGGGATAGTGTTTGGGAGAGGCCTGGGTTCTTTACATTAGATTCTGAGAATCTAGGTTTCATTGATAACTGGGATGGTGTTTGGGAGAGGCCTGGGTTCTTTACATTAGACTCCGAGAATCTGTGTTTCATTGATAACTGGGATAGTGTTTGGGAGAGACCTGGGTTCTTTACATTAGACTGAGAATCTGGATTTCATTGATAACTGGGATAGTGTTTGGGAGAGACCTGGGTTCTTTACATTAGACTGAGAATCTGGATTTCATTGATAACTGGGATAGTGTTTGGGAGAGGCCTGGGTTATTTAGGTAAATTTCACATACTTACGTTTTCGTACCCTTAACACTTTAAACACCAGTGGCTCTGTGCCAGTGGTGTGAATTTGCCACAGACCACTGTACCTTTAATCAACAGAAGCTGGTGGCTAAAACATCAAGGAACTTAAAAAAATTATGTTACCACAACTTCTGTTTTCGATTTGTCTATTTAATATATTCTGTCATTCAAGTTTTTTTTAGCAAATCACATATGAAAGTGATGTTGCTGACAACCACAAAATGGAGAACAACTGAGGTTAGTTTTTTGATATTTACTTAAATCTAAAAGGATTTTTATAAACAGCTTCTGTTAATAAGTATAAATATTATCGCCTGTCATTCTTTTAAGATGAAACAAACCCCCTCATAAGACATCTTGGGCTGTACTACCTTTCTCTCCGTGATTAATTTTTACAAATAAAAATGCTACCACAGAACAGCAATAACAGTTCAGAAAAAGTTGGTGAAAATGCTGAAAATGATTTTCGCTGAAGATAATAAAATCGCCCTGGCAGTGCTGTCTATTTATGTCTTGAATTACTCCGCTTGTTTATTTTTTTATTTTTAGAATGGCAAAAAAATACACTGCACTGCAGGCTGTTCGTCTTCTATTTGCTGACCAAGATAGTGAGCCTGAAAGAGACGAGGTAGGAGAGAGGAAAAAAAAAAAAATACCTGTATTGTATGCAAGTGTAATCATATTTGTTCTACAGAGCTACCATATGAAGACATAAACAAACTCCAGGGTTTTCTTGTATTGTTGCAATGTATTTGTATGGCTTACACGCATTTATTTACATACATTTTCTTTTTTTTTTTTTTTTTAGATATTCAAGGATGTATAAAACCACTTACTAAATCATGCAGAATGTTGGTGAAAGACAACATTCTATGTGAAAACAACGTGGCATTCAAAGTGTTAAGTCCGGTTTATATTCCATCACTCGACTGTCGTTGAAGAGCAAGGCGACCTGCGATCATCGCCGTCATGTCACCATGCAGTTTATACTTTCTACCAGCAATCGCCCTGCTCAGACTGCAGTCACTGACAGTTCAAATCAACTGAACTTTGACCTCGTCGCTATGGTTATTACAACACCTAAATGGATGACCGGTTGTTTGTCAAGAAGCAGATGAAAAAGGAGAACACATGGGTATTGACTGCTGAAAAAATACAATCAACTTGTGAGTATTTTAACCTCAATGAAAGTGTAACCGGTGAAGTTTTAATTTTAATACAGTGACTGGTGTTTTAAACACACTTAAAGTGCCCCAGGTCAAACACGTTGTTGTTATTATTATTACTGTTCTACAAGATTTTGTTTTTTAAATATAGCATAGCACGTCCAATATTTTCTAAAATAATAATAATAATAATAATAATAATAATAATAATAATAATATTTTGCATGCTACAAACTCTGAAAAAGGGATTCAAATGATTGCTAGTAAACTATACTGCAACCACATTAAATAAAGTAAACTCTTATTTGGTATTTAAGATTCATTTTGGTGAATTTACTATTTACTAAAATCAATTGTATCTTGAACTGACTTGTTTTAAGCTTGAAAAAACATAGCATTTTTTTTTTTTTTTTAATTCTTTAAAATTATTTTTAATAATATAGGGTTGATGAACAGACTGGGCTAAATCTAGGAATGACAAACAAACATTTCTGCACTACATTGCTGAGGTAGAAAGAGCGCAGCTGCAAGAGAATAAAAGGTGCAAAGTTCCTGTCAGTGATGTCAGATGGTTCAACTGATAGCGTGGTCATAGAAGAGGAGCTAGTATATGCATGATTCTGCCAGAAAGGGCTGGTGACTATGCAGTTTGTGCGCATGCAGTCTGTGGAGTGGGCAGATGCCCAACACATATCTTATCTTCACTCATGAGGCAGATTGTTTCAGACCCTATTGAGACTGCTCATAAATTGTTTTTGCATTTTCTTTTGGTGTCGTCGCCCCCCCGGAACAATGTTAGCCGGTAAAAGTTCATTTTAAGCCCTGTAACTGTCAAACTAAATTAAAAGAGCACCCCTACACACGTTAAAAAATGCAGAAGCAATATACAAGACATGAACATTATTTAACAGAACGGTGAAGCAACTCACCAGAACGGGAAACACCAAATTGCTCTGTGACTTGTGTCTGATTTAGGTTTTTTTCAAAAGCTTGAACAATTTCCAACAATTTTCGCCATTTGTTTACATGCCATTTTGTAGCGAAGAGGTGCACTTGTGGAAATCAGAATATAAAACGAGTCAATGATATGACAGAGGTTGTGGAAAGATTTATTAAACCAATCAGTGTGCCTCATGACACTCTCGCGAAGTCGCTTTTGAAAAGACTGAATAGACCATTTTAAATTTAAGTGATGATGAATTATCAGCTTACAAAACAGTACTGTATCCTTTGTGAACAAATCGCTATTGATGCCAAGAAGGTGTTCTTTTAAGCAAAGTTCCTGTTCCTTTAGTCGAAGCATTTACAATGGTAAAAATCAATTTCACAACAAGGGTGTTCCCTTAGGTGAAGTGTTCCTATACGCGGCGACTACTGTATCAAGTTTTATCAAAATCTGAGATGCATGGTGACATTTTCACAAAATGGTGGTTCATTTGACACGGAATGACCCTGCTGTATATCCTCAGGAAGCCACGTGAAGTGTGCAAAATACTTGAAAACAGGATACACAAAAGGAAAAAGTAGTAACCTGGGTTTATTAGTACACATTACCAGTATGGACAGATCATACTTGTGATATTTTCAAGCCAAGGTTCGGACAAAACTGGGCGTGTTGTAGGTCGAAAGAGAAAACCAAGCACACAAATTTGCAGATATAGCACACATAACTTCTAACTGGGCTACAAACAAAGCTATTTCCAAACACTGATACAATGATGTAAAAATAAATTCCTCCCATTGTAAAAAAAAAAATATTCAGCTTAAAATTTTATTTGATTTTACATGCTCATATCCTTCAACCACCCAGAAAAGTACTTAACTTTTTTTTTTAATTGGCGGTCTAATTAAAAACATAGGCTAGTCCTTTATACTTCAAATGTATGTGTATTAGGTTGCAACATCACCCCAAAAAATCTATGGGATTTGCATTGTTCAGATATCAGTTTACCATGTAACATTTTCATTCAATGACCCATCAACAAAACATCATAAATTACTAACAATTGTTAATCTTTTTAGTGGTACTTCTTATTTATTCAACCAGGAATAAACCTATTGAGACGATGCCTCATTTACAACTAAAATAATTCAATGTAAAGTATGGAGTACTAAGAGTCCACTTACAGACAGGATCATTTTTTTCCAGCTGTCTCCAATAGAGTTAAAGAAATTCATTGCTACTGTGGAATGCTTACTGTTCATTGTAAAAGATCATGGTCTCATGATTTTCAGGATTGAGGAAATCAGCAGCACTGGTTTTATCTGAAAGTCAGTAGCTATATGAAAAATGATTGGTAGATCTCAGCAAATCAAAGAGTAAACCTAATTTGAAACTACTCTAATGTTCAAAGCAGAGTGTAATTCTTGTTGATGTCATTTTAGACTATATAACCTTCAGGTCCTGAGATGACCTTATGACACTTCATCTTTCACAACTTGCAAAATGATTTTATCTGAGTATTATGGAGAATAAAATTAAGTGGTCCACAATAAACTTAAGTGAACGCCTTTCTGGGTGATAGAAGAATACACACAAGTGGGGGACACTGCTGTTGTACCCTTGAGCAAGGTACTTTACCTAGATTGCTCCAGTAAAAACCCAACTGTATAAATGGGTAATTGTATGTAAAAAATAATGTGATATCTGTATAATGTGAAATAATGTATAATGTGATATCTTGTAACAATTGTAAGTCGCCCTGGATAAGGGTGGCTGCTAAGAAATAAATAATAATAATAATAAAATAAAATCAAAATTGAAGTTGAGGCTGCCAGGGTGATCTCATGACCAGGAAGTGAGTGGGCTGTATTTGAGTGTTGTATCATTGGTTTTGGAGCATTAAAATGAGTACCATCTCTGTAGCTCATTTAGAACACAATTGAAGTTGTTCAAGGTTGTTTCTGGCCAAAACTATGTGACCTCATACCTCAAGTCACTGTATGTATGTATGTATGTATGTATGCATGTATGCTAAAAACACACCGACTGTCTTGACTTGGTAGAAACAGAGTAGCCCAAAGTAGTCGGTTTCACTTACATGTGGAGTACCTTGCAAATGTTACACGCACTAATCTTGAAATCCAACTTTTCCAGTGCAACAATTTATAACTCCTAATCCCTTTTAATCTTCGTGGAAACTCAGCATTAACCAACTATTTTAGCTTTTTCTTTGTTTTACTGAAAGTAACAGCAAATACCAATCAAACAATGCTAAAATCAAATGTAAGACTGTGTGTGTGCCATGGTTGAACAAAAACATAGAAACCCCTGCTATAACACTGTCAATAGAATGTACAGAAGAGCCACTGTGGGGAGCTAGGCTGTACTGACCCGACATGATGATTAGTCTGCAAGATGTTTAAATGGTTCTGGAGAAATAATGTACAGTATGTTACTATTCCTCAAGGATTATCGCTGCCTATAATTCCTTCAGGAAAGTCTGTACTCCACAATGACAATCAGCAATACAGTACTGCCAGGTGAACACCCCTAGTTAGTACTTGGTGAAAATCCATCCCGTCTTCAATACTTAGAATCATTGTACAGTATGCTTTGACAGATATCTTTCAGATGCGTCAAATCCTGGTCTCTTCCAAATGTGCACTAATCAGTAGTTGTCCTCTGGGTAAGGATGACAACTTAACTGTATCTTTTTACTTTTCTACTACTACATAACTATAGTATAATGGACCATACATTGTGGATGTTACTAACAACCTAGCCCAAATGTTGACTGTGCATGTATTTTGCTATGCAAAGTACAGTATATCTATGGGTGCAAATCTTTATTAAGAAACAACAGCGCTTCAAATGGAATTATTGGAGAGTCACATGGATAATTTGGATTGCCTTGCTAGTTTTTCATGAAGTCGTCAATTTTAAAGGATCTTTTTCCCCCTCTCTATTTGGAACATGAGAAGCTACAGGAAAAAGCTAAAAACAACATTGAATTTAGAGATGATGCTTCAAATAACGACAAATATACCTACCTCCATAATATGATTGCATTATAAAACAAACAGTTCTAAAATCTAAAACAGTCTGATTGCCAGAATATTGTTCAACAGTCTGTTTGCTTGTTTAAGTTACCTGTAACAGTGTGGAAGTAAAAGCCACTGGTGGTGTGCGATTAACATCACGTTCATGTCAATTATCCATGTTCTTTCTAATGCTCCGTACTCAACCACGGATTCACACGTTCAAATAACTTGAACTGGACATGTTTGTGTTACACCTTACTTGTTTATTACTGGAATAGGCCTATATTATGTACTGCTTTCTATGAATTGATGTTTCATTGAGATTAATTAAAGTTTACATGGCCAAATGCAAATGTCTCACAAAATAATGTTTTCTGATGAATTGGCAACTGTCTCATGACTATCAAGAGGCTGAAATGCAGCCTTGTTTAAATACCAACAGCACATGCACTTGTCAGTTTTACAGATTGAATTTAGAGAAGGGTTCAGCTGCTCACTTCTCTATGAGCTATGAAGTTTAGCGAAAGTAATAAACTGCAATACTTCTATTCTTATTATTAGTACAGTAATTCAAATGAACCAATCATTCAAATTAACCTGAAGGAGGAACTAGCTGTCTTAAAATACACATTTTTGCTTAATTTCTTGTGCCATTTTACAGTAGTGTTCTTCATGCATTATTATTGACATTTGAGATATTGTATGTTTTAAAAATATATTTATTGTGCAGGAAATCCTGCACAGACTGGTCACAAAAGGAACTGAACATGTGTGGCTACTAAAAACAAGAGGTTGCTTGGTTATTTAAGGTGCTTCAGTCATTCATTTGCATCTTTAACTCGATCAAGCAATTCTTGACTGGATTCAGAACTGCAGATAATCTGGGCTTTGGACCAGGAACCTATGTGTTTTCACCCCATCAATATTTACAAAATTCTACTCATGTGAATAATAGTAAAGGAATAGATGATGTAAATGTATGGGCACAACTGTATATTCCTGGCCACCTTACTAGGTTTATATATATAAAAAAACAAACAAAAAAAAAAAACTTGAAGTCTGATGTTAAGTAAGACTGGCAGAATTCAATTCACTTCAGCTCATTCAGAAATGGAAAAGAGCAGACACTTAAAAGCAGACGTATACTAAAAAGAGGCAAAGAACTGGCAATCTGTCAGTTACAAAGAGTAACTGCTGTAATTCAAGTCAAATGCATTTCAAAAGTGCAAAATACAAATTGGTACAGTCGCGGAAGCTGCATTTATTGGTCTAGTTCCAAGACTACACTACACAGCCTAAAAGGCCTCTTGCACTTGGGAAAAGAGGTCAGTTTTGTCTGTTAAGGTTATGGACAGTGGCATGTTATGTCAGCACAAATGCAACGTACTTGTCATTTAAAGAGAAACCTGCCAATAAACCTTTAATGATGGCATCCCTGCAGCTGACATCATTGATTGCATTGGTCTAATAGTACTATAAATGTTGACCAGAAACATATGATAATAGGCCATTTCTGTAATTTTATAATAATGTTATTCCCCACCCAAAAGAGGTGATTTAAATACTCAGTACATATTGAATATTTTATGCAGCATCACCTGCCCAAATTTTGTGTTTATAATTACAAAAACAATCATTTGAGCCACGGATTAAACAGAAAAAATTAAGCTTGGCCTTGCAGAGCTCACAAAGACCTGTCCAGACCCCCAACCCTAAAAGAATGTTTACTCTCGCCGTCAAAAACCGTCAGCATTAGGATGCGCAACACAAGCTGCCAAATAGTTCTCTACTAAAAGTTATCGTGTACTGCTTCAGATTTGGGAAGCGAGTCAATAGGGGTCTGTCTCTTTCTGCCATATATGACTCATGTTTTCCAACACCGGCCCAACTTTTAAAAGTAAATGTCTCGTATTGTGAGATATCTATATATTTTATGTTGCGATCCTAGTTATGTGGAACAGAACGGTGAGTATATATTATTGTTTTTTTTTTCTTTCATTGGACAATACCCTCATTTCCACATTTATTTTATCTTAAGTGTTAATTCAAATTAAAAATTAAGGTTACTTTATGGAAATGTGTCTATGGCCATTTAGTTTATTTTGCGAAGTTACAAGAATGACAGGGATTATTTAAAACAAACAGACAAAAAAAACATGCTGTCTATTTAAGTACTGTTTTTACCTAAAATACACAAGACTGTTTTCTGTGGCATCCTTAGTTGTAGTTAATTCAGTGGGGTAGAGCAAGGTCTTCACAACCTATTTTTACTTCTGGGATGTTTTTCAACTTGAATACAGTGCTACAAAATGGATAATGTTTTGCAAATGAACGAATATTCGAATACTTGTCTAAATCTTGAACTAGTAACAAATTGAATATCCAAAATGATACTATAAAAAAAGTATGCCTTTGTGCACAGGAATGCTGTGACAAATTTAAACATGCTACAACTAGACATAGAATTTAGAACACTGTTCCACTGTATTCTCTTTGCAGCTATTGTACAGCAAATCCCAATTACTGTAGACTACCAACAGGACTTCTTAAGGATAGTCTCAAAAGTCAACACCTGAAGAATAATGCCTTTGGCTTGAATTAAACAATGTTAAAACAATATAAAAAAGCACAAACAGAGCATGCAAAAACATTTTCAAAAAGTGTCTATTAAATGTATTCAATATTAGACACAGCTACAGTACAAGCATGGCTTTCTAGAATAGAATCTCAAATAATTTGTATTGTTTTTAGGGCTGTGTTCGAAGGTTCGTTCGCTAGCCAGGAGTTTGAAGGTAGTTTTAAACCTTCGAAGGTTTGTCAGGTGGAATTCACGCACTGTTTTTTTTTTGTTTTTGTTTTGCCCTTTTAACAGAAACCGTTTGACAATGTGTGAATACTATAAATCACACATTAAATGTCACTCACATGCAAAAATTGGATCTTTGTATTTGTATAATGCATATTATGTAAACAAAAGTTGTTGTATTAAAATTTAGTACCAAATCGTTATACATAGCAACTCTATATGGCGCCGCTGCCGTATATATGGAGCAGGGTATAGTATGCAAAGCACTGGGGGGTACCTATAGCGGTTGTAGTGCTTCAGTAAAATATGTACTGAATACCTAGTGTACAAGACAGTGTAAGAGAAGTGCTATGGTGGAATATGTTTGAAACATACAAAAAATACGCTAACACTAATCATTTTAATTTAGAAAACTGAGCATCATCCGCCTCTCCCCCCTTCATCTCATGTTATCCAGAGGCAAACCTTTAATTTCATAATTTGTCACCCCCCCCCCCCCCCCCCCCCCGAGTGGTGCATCTGGTAAAGGCACTCCAAGTGGAGTGCAGGATGCGCCCTATAGCCTGGAGGTCGTCGGTTTGAGTCCAGGCTATTCTATTGCCGACCGTAGACGGGAGCTCCCAGGGGGGCGGCGCACAATTGGCCGAGCACCACCCGGGGGGGGGAGGGCTTAGGTCGGCCAATGTGTTCTTGGCTCACCGCGCACCAGCAACCCCTGTAGTCTGGCTGGGTGCCTGCGGGCTTGCCTTTAAGCTGCCCAGAACCGTGTTGTCCTCCGACGCTGTAGCTATGAGGTGGCTGCATGGTGAGACTGCAGCATGAAAAAAAGTGGTTAGCTGACGGCACACGCTTCGGAAGACAGCGTGTGCTCGTCTTCTCCGCTCTCGAGTCAGCGTGGGGTTGGTAGTGGTGAGCGGAGCCTAAAGAATAATTGGATATGCCAAATTGGGAGAAAATAATAAAAAATGATTGGTGATTACTAAATTTAAAAAAAAAAAAAAAAAATCCCTCTGCTGTTTTGGATTTTTTTGTTAAATGCCCAGACGACCAAAAAAAACTGAAGTTGAATGCAAACCGTGCAAGCGACTGTTGATGCATCATGGAGGCACAATCAATCTCCGGGGTCACTTGACAGACGTAAGTTCATATTATTATTAATATTTTTCGTAGTAGTAAAATGTGACTGGTAACCTGCTTGGAACGGTGATTGTTAAATAAAGCTTTGTTTTGCTTAAGTGTGATGCAGTTGGTGCTGCTGCAATGGAAGCTTACTGTATGTATCGCAAGCAGCAGCAATTACGTGTAAATAAACAATGTGTATTTTTATCGAAATTATAAAAACATGAATATTGTTCTATATAACGTATTTGTAAACTACATGTGAATGTTTTATTCCATTTATATGGATTACCTGTAAAATAATAGGATTTGCAATCAAATATAAAGTAGCTATGGTGACGTCACCAGTAAATTATGCAAATTAGTACCACTGAAAGTTTGAACCTTCCTTCGGTAATGTGTTCCGATAGTCGATGGTCAAAATGTACCCTTCGTTGCAGCCCTAATTGTTTTTAAATAATACTAAATATTTCAGACTTCTGTTTCTCAATTCATCAATTACTATCTTGACTCAATGTATTGTTTCGGCACACACTCATTGTAGTTTGTTCTTATATAACTTAACATTTATATAATTAAAAATCAACATGATTTGAGCAAAGCCAGCAAAATAAGAATAGTTATTACATTCACGATTTTATTTGACAAATCCAGAAGCTATAACCATCCCTAATATTATGCTAGTTTTAAAATCCAAATGGTAATAAAACTAAACAACGATCTGATAACAATAAGAAAATAACAAAGCTGTTTGGGAATTGGAACAGAGCAGTCTTCATTTTTAAAGTCTGTGTGTGTGTGCAAACAGAACAGAAAATGGAAAGACATGCTGACACTTTCCTTCCTGTTGTTCATTATCTTGAGCACAGTGCTGTGTATCCTCTCTTATCAGGATGATGAAGGGCCAGTCTAGCTCTAAATAGGAGTAATTAGCCAAACTGTTATTCAAAAGGGCCAAGAGCTTAATGACTAAACAGGCAAAAGGTAACGTAATAGTTAACAAAAGATTGCCTTAATATGGCTCAGAAATGGAGCAATGATAAGAACGATGATGCTTGTCAAGAATCCATAGTAATAAATCTCAAAGTGGGAATATGTCAACCATGTTTATCAAACTAATGAAAAGCATCTACCCCTCAGAAACTACAGTATTACAATTACATATGCTGTACACTTTGAATGAAGCTGGCATACTACATGCCAGACATCTTTGGAAATGGTCAGTCTTGAATAAAAAAATAAATAAAACAAAGGCTAGTTAAAACCAATTTAAGTTATTTTAGTTAGAAAGTTACAAAATAAATTAAATGTTGACCAATTTATTTTGTGCAGGTATTGTTAATTATTACCTTAAGTAAAGGAGCACAATATGATTTTAGGTACACTAAGTTGAAATCATCTGCTTTATAGGCGTTTCCTGTAAAATGTGTTCAACATAGATAAACACCATTTGAAGAAAAAATTAAATTAAATCTTGCGTCCTGAACTACAGCATAAGAGACATGGCTCAAACAGCTTCCTACAGACAAGAATACATGTAGGTCTATCACAAGCTTTTTTTTTTTTTCTTAAGCTGTCACCATAAACCAAAATGCACCAGCTTTAAAATGTTATTCTTTATCAATGCACTATTATAGTGAAAAAGTCCATAGATTTATTTCACACCATGACCAGCCCATTTGGTACTGTACCACACACATGCACCTTTTGTCACAAACAGATACTTTTACCACTGACTTTTACTCCATTTAAGGTGTAACTGTTTTGCTGGGATTTCCTTTAACACCCAGTTTTAATCTCAGAATATATATATATATATATATATATATATATATATATATATATATATAATCACACTGGAAACCTTTGATATGCTACTAAAATAAAATACAATCTTCATTTAACCATCAACTAATGCTACCAGTAAATATGAAATGTCATGTCGTTTCCTATTTCCTTTTGACCAAGATAACACAGAAGAGCTAGTGTTTCTCCTAAAGCAACTTGTATAGAATGTCAAACTGCAATAAAACCTAATATGCACCAGCATATTTTAACAGGACCACAAACATCAGATGGGGACCAAGTCAAATGGCGAGATCTTATTTTGAGAACAAATAATAACCCTATGAGTTCGAAATGCAAAGAATTTAAAATACTGCATTGCACTTTAAAAAGATGTGACAAATATTGATCACTTGGGTAAATTGTAACCATGCTTATTAAGGGACTAATCTTGGGTAGGAAATTAGGAATAACAAAATAAACTAGTCTGGATAACGTGACGAAATAAACTAGATCAAGGATTCATTACTGACAAAGTAGAACAAATCAATAAAGACTATTCTTGCCAATCAGCTCCTGCAAGGTTGTTTTATGTTTTTTGTGACAAAGTTGTGAAATCCCTAAACTGACTGCATTATGACAGATATTGCATTTGATAAGAAAAGCAACTCAACTATTGGTATAAATCAAGACCTGTGTGGTTAGCCACTGTAAGCTTTTGCTATAAAAATATAACTGCTTACAGTTAGCATACCTTACCAATCATATTCAGTGACTGCTAAGCTATCAACTGTAGGCCTATTCATTCCTTTTTTTTATTTTGGTACGTTAATAAAACCAGCTTAATAAGTTGAACTCCCTTATAAATTACTTTTCACTGCTGTTTCTTTTAATATATATAGCCAAACCCAAAACAGATATAGACGCAGATACAGTATTTGCCATAAGGGAGTATGATATTTTGTTGTTGTTTTTTTTTATTTGTTTATTTGTTTGTTTGTTTGTTTGTTTTTTGGGGGGGTAGGGGTTACATTTGTTGCTAAATTAAAAATAACAATTACATTTAAAAAAAAACGTATTAAATGTTTGCACACAGTACTTGTTTCAGCACATAGAATACACAGTTGCTTATGTGTAAATCTGATGCAACCTCCAAACTTCTGGACAGGCTTCCTCCTGGTGACACTGACAGTAAACTCATTTTCACAGATCACACAAAACAAATACAGTGAAAAGATTAGAAGAAAAAAAAACGACTAGGAAAACATTTACTCACTGGTTCGTAGGCGGCGCAGTCAGTGGGAATGCCACCTCCTCTTCCTCGTATTCCGGTCCATCCGGCATATCGCTTTCGTCCACTGTCCCAAGACCCCCACAAACTGCGAGCGGGGGTGGAGGAGACGGCAGAGGGGGGGAGGCACTCGACTCGTCAAACACAGGATCCGCTGAGGTTGGGGAGGTCCGGCTGCTCTGTCCTTCTAAAGTAGCAGGATAGGGTACACCAGTCCCCACTCCTGAGTTTGTCCCAAACATAGTAGCATGCCCCCCACCACTAGCGCCACTCCCAAACATAGCTGTGCCTGGGAGCCCCGCTGGAGCGGCGGGGACTGGGTACAGTCGCACCTCAGACAGAGAAGCGGTAGCGGTGTGTGTTTGGTGCTGATGGTGGAGGTGGTGAACCGCTCCCGGGCCCACTTCTTTCACCCGCAACTGGGAAAACATCTGAAAATGGCCCGTATCGGGCCCTCCGCCACCCCCGGTCCCTCCCGAAGCCGAGCCTGGTTCCTCACTACCAACCTCTGCCGCCATCGTGTTTAGAAAAGAAGGACAAAAAAAAAAACAGCCCTCCCCCTCCTGTCTCTGTCAAAAAAAAACAAAAAAACTTAACTTAGGAAACAGCGCTCTCTCCCCAGAACACAGTCGGTTTCAAAACAGCTCAGTGCATCTTCTTGGCTTTACCGGAAAAAAAAAACAACAACAACTTTAAGTAAAACGAAATCTTGAAATTTTCAGATTTTATCAGCCGGTGGGTGGGAGGTAGATAACGTGTTTCTTTTTTTTCTGTCAGTTTCTCTCACGCGCAGCAGCAGTCCACTTGTCTGGGAGTGTGTTGTTGTCAGTGTGTGTGTGTGTGTGTGTGTCCCTTGATTTGTTTCTCAACTCACAAGTTTGTGTCCGTGATTATTTCCGGCACTGTCCCACGACCGTCTGCGGGTCTCCAGCACTGGCTGCTTGCCTTTATCATCCAAACTGATCTGAGAAACCCAGTAGCTGTTTCTTGCTTAAGTTCTCTCTTTCTCTCGCTCTCCCGGTTGTGGTGGTGACCGCTGCTCCTCACTCCTCCTGTCGAAAGCGCGTGCTCGCTCACGAGCAGACCCGGCCAAGCGAGCGCAGAAGACGCCTTCCATCCTTGTTATCTGTCATCGTCCTGCAATAAAAAATAAGACAGAAAAAAATGAACAGGGGAAGAGCAGAATTGAAATTGTGATTTATTCAAAAGCGTTGTGTAATTTTTCGCGTGTGTATTTCCCCTATTCGAGTCTTTAGAAACCAGACGCAGTATATGTATCTTATTGATGACAAGTCTGTATACGTTTTCGAATAATACGGTGATTCTCAGGTTTTTAGAGTCATGAACGTGTGGTGCTCTTTTAAAAAAAAAAAAATGCTGTATTGTCTTGTATGTGAGCTAGTGGTCCTTAACCATTTAGTCGCCGACAGTAATTGCAGAGAGTAACAAGGAAGGGATTTGGGTTAGCCTTAAATGGCCGCAGGTTTTCTTTATTTATTTACATTTCACACACATTCACGTTCCAATGTACCGAATGCATTTTATTTTCTTAAACACGTCAACTTGTTGGCTATTCTGTTTTTTTCTAGTTGCCCTTGAGACAACAAATTGCAAAATACTGCATTTTTAGGTAGCGTTGTCTGCATTTTTTTTATAATTATTTTTTTTTTAAAGGAAATATCGCATAGAACAAAAATGGGCATAATCAACTGAACTGTATTGTTGGACTTATTGTGTACTATTACTGTACACTTGGAAAACCTTGTTTTTTATATAAGATATGTAAAGCTTCTCCACTGTTGGTGTTGATCCTGCAAACGTGTTGTCGATGTGGTTTTGTTGCCTGGATGCAGACAAAGGAATATCCACTTGAAACTGTCCTCAGGGAATCAGATGGTAAAGGTTTAAGGTTTGAGGGTTGGGGCTGGGTTAGAGTCAGAGCGGGTTGATGTGCAGAGTTCGGAAATTGAAAGGTGGGAGTGCTGGACAAATGACCCAGAAGATTCTGATGCCCTGAGGACAGTTTCCAGTGGAAAGTCCTTTCTGATACTGCCTGGTTACCTCTTTATTTGCTGCTATTACAACCTACTTTATTTTTTGTGTTTTTTTTCCCCACTTTGTGATGATTTGACCCCGATATTATGTTGCACAAAAACAAAGCACCAAACTCAAATTTACAGAGGAACATTTATGTCCTAGTGGTTTTAAAGTGAGTACTGGGTTTTTAGAAAGTGGATATCAGATTGGTAGTTTTGTCAGAGTAAACAAGACATTAAATAAAAACGTTGCCAAATGTTCAGTTTTCCTCTCATTATGATGGTGTAAACATGGTTAGATATCAGCAGCTTGTTCTGTCTGTTACAGAACAATGGTGAACAACAACAGTATGTGGACAAAAGGGTCTAAATGTTAAGCGACTTGGTCAGGGCGTGACATGTGGCAATTATGTATCATAACTTACATATGCAGCTTGTTGTTTAGATTCACTTTCACTATAATTCTATTTTAGTCATTACTTTTAAAACTCAGAAGTCTAAAGCACCCCCAATATTTAATGACAAATGACTGTCCTCAAAATAAGACACAGTAGTTTGTAGCCAAAACAAAGGATTACATTTTGTTATGTGAATAAGTGTTGATTTAGAATGTATTAAATTACATAAATACAGCTTGGGTTCTGATTTTTTTTTTAAAGACACTGGTACTTAACAGGTTAAGTGGGTGTAAAAAAAATACCACATTTGTTACTTTACTAGGGTTAGGGTGTTGCAGGAGGACGGGTTAATGATTGCACTCAGGTGAACCAGGTTTAGTGGTAGATCATCCATGTTGGAGAACTCTTTATAAGGTTTTAAAAAGTTACTAAAATGTGATGACTGAAGCAGAAACGATATGTGATATACAAAGTGAATCTAAACAGTTATGACTGACATTTAATACTCGTGGCAAGTTGCTCTTTAATATTATCACAGGGAAATGGAAACACTGTAGTAGTATGCCTTTTGAGCTTGAGTCATTTATGGTTGGTTCTGGCAAATATGACCTCTTGGTAAAAGTATACTTGCAAACGATCTGTTTTCATAAGCATTTTGTGTTGAGGTTTTGGGTTTACTTAATTCCATTTTTTGTGCTGTAAAGGCAGTGACGCATGAGGCAGTAGCGTGTTTGTACAAAATTGTGCCCCCATCCGCTCAACGGTTCTACTTGAGAAAATCAAAAATAGAGGATTGGTCTAATTTGATTACTGCCATGAACTATTTCCTTTTCAGTGGTTCAACACATATGCATTATGGGGCAGCAGTGTGGAGTAGTGGTTAGGGTTCTTGACCGGAGGGTCGTGGGTTCAATCCCAGGTGGGGGACATTGCTGCTGTACCCTTGAGCAAGGTACTTTACCTAGATTGCTCCAGTAAAAACCCAACTGTATAAATGGGTAATTGTATGTAAAAATAATGTGATATCTTGTAACAATTGTAAGTCGCCCTGGATAAGGACGTCTGCTAAGAAATAAAAAATAATAATACCTGTAAATAATACAGACTTTTATACATATTGGGTCTTGGTTCTTCTTCTATTTTAGGAATATTGAAAACAGGATTGGCCTTGCCTTGATTTGAGGTTTCTCAAACTCCTTGCTTGTCACAACCTGTGTGATAAGGACCTTCCATTATCCATTAATTATAACATGCTCAAGTGTGGTATGTATAGTAATACTAAAGGAGGCCTTTTTTACACAGCTGATTCATGATGCAAAGAAAAATTGAAAATAATAATCATTATTATAAGATATTGCGAACCCCAGTGTCATTTACCTGCACTGTCAAAGTGGCAGTATTTGGGTTGCAGTTTACTTTTATTGAGTTCAGCAGGAACATCTTGACCCTGGTATCATCTCTTTAGTTTGCAATCAAACATGATTATAAAGAACAAAAATGATGTGTACAGTTCAACTACAGAATAATTGAATGTGTAAGTACAGTGTAAACTCCTCTTTATATATCACACCTTCATGAAACTATTTGCACGTTTTTCTCTTTTTAATGCTAACCTTGTTTATATAAAGGTTCATCCTGTGCACATGACACATTTGATTGTTCTTACTGACGATTCACACATTCACGCTTTGGCATTACTGCCATTGACTCAACCACAGCAGATATAGGGTAACAACCACAATAGCTTCCTCTTGCACTAGTATAAGATTTTTAATATTTCAAGAGAGAGAATCTAACTCCCATTTTGGTTCATTGAATAAAGCCTGCTTTTAAAAACAAGGTAAGGGAATTCTGAGTATGTTTACTCACTTTTCTTAAGTAACTTACAACTTACATTTAATGTGTTTTCATTCGCGAAGTTTATGCTGTGTAAATATGCAAAAATATGATTTACTTTATATAGTTCTAGAGTTTACAAAAAAAAAAAAAATGCTTTGAAGATCAATCCCAAAGTCAAGCAGATAAAGGTTTGGGGCTAGTGACTTGGGGCAGTGTACATTATAGAGGCAGTAGCCAAAATGTTTGTCTACTTATATGTTATACATTTTAACCGTATTGTTTAAAAAGTACAGCTTTTATATTAGTTTGTAAGAATAATACTTGTACTTAGACACATCTATTGTGATGTTGCAAGTACAAAGTACTGGTACATATACAATTATTCTGACATAGCATACCGAGACCAGCTGTCTATTGTAATTAGGCCAATGCTACAGTATATTAGATCATGAGAGACAGTGGCCTTATACAGTACAAGGGGATTATAAAGTCAGACAAACAGTGTGTGTCAGTGTGCTGAAAGAAAACATTCACTGTGGGCGACTGAAACTGGGTAGGTGGAAATATCAAACAAAGACTAAACTTTACCAGGACAAACACAACAAATCACAGACAGTGGGGTTACAGTGGCTTGCATTTATCAAACTACCATTAAAACAATATCAAGATTTGTTTCCACCCACAACATCAGAACTGCTATTCTAATCTTAAACAAAGCATCGCTCCTCCATGACCCGACCAAAACCTCACTAACATGCAGAGTTAATGAGAACAACATGATTAAATGGAGCATATCCTGCAGAACTGTCACCATGCAGATCTTCATTGAATTCAATTGGACGATTTCTAAACAACCATTTCCCTGTCAAAAAGCTGGTATAATACATACCTCACAGTCAAGTGCTCTCAGCTCAGCTATGGCAAAGGTAATTCAAGATTAGGTTGTAACCTGTTATTCTTTGTGTTATCAATAATGATTTTTATACAGTATCTATCTAACTGGAGTTTGCCATTATTTTATCATTTTAAAATAAGTGCCAACAGACATGCAGAAATATGGCTGGAAGTTAGACACATTGCTGTCAGCATTTTGAAAGCAGCGTTTCAGTAAAATGATTTGTTTTTCTTGCCAAGATTGGTATTACCTCTGTCAGGAGAATCTTCTCTGTGAAAAAATAACAGTGTTCATTGATTAATTATGATTTAAGAGGGCACTTATTCAATGTTCCTAACACAAACCAATTTCTAATGTAGTCTTGTGATCTTTATAATGAGTGAGATTAAAGCACTGGTTGATGTCTTCACCCTGTGGTGAGTGCTCTATGAGCCACAAAAAAACACCTACAGGTTGAAAAATATCATATGAACATCAGAAATGAATGAATAAGAGGATGCCATTCAGCCCATCAGTGCTCCGGACCCTAGTGGCTGCTGATCTCAAAACTTTGGGGCTTAAAGGATCCCATGATTCAGTAGCAACAATATCACTAGGTAACACATGACATACCCTTACCACTCTGTGTGAAGAAGTGTCTCATACCCTCTGTCCTACGTCTCTTTAATTTATGACAATCCTACGGTCCTGGTTTCTGTGCTCAGCTTAAAATAGTGACTAGGGTTAACTGTCAACTCTTTAAAAGGTGTTAAAGAGTCTAATCAGTTTCTTTTAAAGACTCTAACCAATCTAATCAGTTCGTTTCCATTAAGAAACTCTAGCAGTTTTAGCAGGTGCCATCAGAAGTGGCAAAAAAGTGTATTTGAAACAAATACTGCTGACTACCAGTGCCCTTTGTCATACATTTTCCCTAACCAAATTACACTAACAAAATAGTAATAAATGTAACATAAAAAAACGAATTCATATCGGGCTAACCTAATCAAAGTCGCAATCATTCTGAGTGTTTTTTTTATGCAATTACTCAAATTGTTTTCTTTTTATAAATTATCTTGCTAAGGAGATGCTCTTCATTTCCAGTTGTCTGCCATATATATATATATATATATATATCCCTCCTAACTTCCACAGCCTCAGAGTGACAGGAGGGTGGAAATGGGTTCTCAAGACGAAGTACAGCGGGGTCCCCTGACTGGCAGTTTCAACCATGCTATCACCTGGTTATGATTGTAGGCTGACACAGAACACTGACCCTGGCCAAGTACAACTGCAGATCTCCTTCAGGTGAAAAAGACTTCAAGAGTTAGAAGAACTTGGAAGAATCAAGTGGGACTTCGTAGGACGAAGCGAAGTACGGCGAAAAGACGAAGGACTACTAGAACTCAAGAGTGGCCATCCTCTCTTCTACCAAGGCATTACAGATGGACGAACAGGAGGCGTTGGATTCATTGTCCTCAAGAGAATCAAAAATAACGTAGTAGAGATTGACAGCGCATCAGAGAGGTCCGCAAGACTGATAGTGAAAGTTTCAAAGAAGTATGAACATCAGGTCATCCAAGTATATGCACCAATATCAAGCTATTGGGATGAAGAAGTCGAAGATTTTTATGAAGAAGTACAAGAACTACATGAAAATGGGAAGAGCAACTATAAGTAGTGACTTCAATGCCAAAATAGGAGCCCAGCAAGAGGACGAGAATTTTTTTTGACAAATTTGGACATGGCAACAGGAACGATAGGGGCGATAGACTAGTCGAATTTGAAGCACTTAATCGTCATGAACACCTTCTTCCAGAAGAAACCCACCAGGAAATGGACATGGAGAGGACCCAACGGAGTGAAGAATGAAATTGAATACATAATGACCAATAAGACGCACACCATACAAGATGTCTCAGTACTAAACAATTTTAACACAAGAAGTGACCACAGACTTGTAAGATTCAAAATACCCCTAAACACAGCACTGGAGAGAGCGAAACTCGTGAAGACGAAATCCAACACAATCAACGTAGAAATGCTCCAGAAGCAAAGCCTGGTTTTTCAACTGGAATTGAAGAATAGATTCAGCACGCTTCAGTATCTGCAAAAAGATGAAGCAATTGAGGTAAACAACATCTATGAAGAAGTGACACAAGTAATTACAGAAAAAGCAAAAAACATTGCTTGAACACAGAGTTCAAAATGCGACCAGAAGATCACACAAGAGACAAAAGACCTAATGAAGAAAAGAAGGGAAATGAAACAAAAAGCAGCTCTAAAGTCAAAGATTGAATACATTGAGCTCTGCAAGACAGTAAGAAAGCACATTACTGAGGATACACGTCGTTCAACTGTAGGTTGGTATAGAAAACTATTGAAAACAACCGAAGCATGAAGAAAGCAAAACAAAGACTAATCGTTGGGAAAAAACTGATTTTAGCAATCAAACAAGAGGACAGGACTCTCATCAAGAACAACAAATTGATTTTGAAGAGAGTCGAAGACTTTTACAGAAAATTATATCAAGATGAAAAGATCAGTGTAGAAGATGACGAAGACAAGATGGAAAAAACACAACCCGAGGAAGAGTTCCAGATGTTCTACCACAAGAAGTGAAACATGCTATCAAACATATGAAGACAGGAAAGGCAGCCAGAGAAGACGGCATAACGACTGACATCATGAAAGAAGGAGGTGAGGAACTGACAAAAATACTGTTGCATTTTTTTACAGATTGTATTAAGCAAAAGAAAGTGCCAAACGACTGGAACAACGGATCGGTGATACTTTTACATAAGAAAGGAGATAAAGAAGACCTCAAGAACTACATATCTATTAGCTTACTTCCTATAATCTACAAAATTATTACCAAGATACTCACCAACAGACTTCAAGATAAATTTGACTCAGCACAATCAAATGAGCAAGCAGGATTCAGGAGTGGATTTAGTACAATGGATCATCTTCAAGTTGTACGGCAAGTGATTCAAACCAGCAACAAGTACGAACTACCACTTTGATTGGGATTCATCAACTATGAAAAAGCATTTGACTCTGTTTACACAAGATATGTATTAAGCTCTCTGAAAAAACAAGAAATTGAAAAAAAAAAAACAGGGACAAAATCAAGATTAAAAAAGGAGTTCATCAAGGAGATACAATTTACCCAAAGCTCTTCATGGCCACCCTAAAAGACATTTTCAAAACACTGGATTGGGAAAATAAGGGACTGAAGATCAATGGAGCCTAACTGAATCACCTATGATTTGCTGATGACATCCTCATATTTACAACGTGCCCAGAAGAATTACAAACAAAAATACATGAACTACATGAGGCTAGCACCAAAGCATGAACCTGAAGAAGACTCAAGTCATGTTCAATAAATATACCACTCCACAGGCAATTGAAGTCAATGGGATCAAGCTTGAAGAAGTCAATAACTACGTATACTGAGGACAGTTAGTTTCAGCAAGAGAACCAAATGTGCGAAATCAACAGAAGAGCAAAATAGGCTGGAGTGCCTTTGGAAGATTAAGCATGGTTTTGAAAGGGAAACTACCCTTTTGCCTTAAGAGGAAAGTCTTCAAGCAATCATTGCTGCCAGTGCAAACTTATGGATGCGAAACCTGTGCAAAAATGCAAAAATGACTCAAAAATTACAAACGACTCAACGGAGTATGGAAAGATGCATGCTGAGAATAACAAGAAGAGACAGGAAAAGGAAGGAATGGATAAGAGCACAAACAAAAGCAATGTTATTATGAGAGCAAAAAAAATGAAATGGCAGTGGGCTGGACATGTTACAAGAAGAAGAGACCATCGCTGGACCAAAGAGATATTAGACTGGATCCCAAGAGATATAAAGCGACCAAGAAGAAGACCTCCAGGAAGGTGGCAAGATGAAATTAGGAATCACACTGGAGCAACATGGATGAGGGATGCAGCAGACAGGCTTTGGTGGAAGAATCTTGGGGAGGCCTTCATCCAGCTGTGGATTGAAAAAGGCTGATGATGATGAAGATGATGATGATGATGATGATGATGATGATGATGATGATGATGATGATGATGATATCTATCTATCTATCTATCTATCTATCTATCTATCTATCTATCTATATATATCTATATATCTATATATCTATATATCTCTATATATATATTTAGGCTAGATTACTTCTTTATAGATGTAAGAGCCATCGTGATCTGCCACTTTGGAGTAGACGCTGCTGGCGCTGGCTAATATAAAGACACATTGGCTGATCAAGCCTGTATTACATGTCTGTGGCTGAAAACCAGAACTGAAGAGCAGCTCCTGAACTCTTAAGTTAAAGCATCCTAAACACGTTCATCAAAAATTAATAAAAGTATTTTTTTGTAAAATTTGCTCCTGCAAAGAGCATAAAAAGGCAAAGGAACAAAACAATAAAGAAAGTGTTATTTCAATACTTATAGCTGACTGAATAGTGAAACGCAATTTATTTTCCAAAGATTGGTACCCCCCCACTGAAATGTTAAATGTTGACACCACAGACCTTTTCACTAATCAGCGCTGCCCTTTTGTTTGGTTGCTGCGCGCCACATGCCAGATAGTTCTCTGCCACCTTCCTCCACGCTAGCTGCCATTACCCTGCCACCATGCCCATCGACTGCCCCCCTGACCCTGGGATTGTGACATCTCCCTGCAGCTTCCTCTGTGTCCACAGCAACAGAATCCACCGGCCTGACTGTGCAGTGCTGCTAACGTCCTTGTCCAACTGATATAACCCTGAACTCATTTCAAGTCACTTAAGGAGTATATGACATGTGCTGACAGTGGCTATCTTTGTCTTTCACACCCATTTAAAGCGGATGCTCACAGCGTCTTCTACTTGTTTGTTGATCTAAGGTGACCTACATATTGGTTAAAAACCAAACATTACTTGACATGGTTCAAGCCATCAGTACACACAGTCAGAGGGATGCAGGAGGTGCAGAAAGGGAAGGGGCCTCCACCTAGAAGCACCTGTCATTCTCTCTCAGCTTCAGAAACAATCGTGTACCATTCAAGAGTTCAATACAAATCAATACTGAGACGGTGTTACTGCTAGGAAAAAAAAACAAATATCACCAGGCAATGTGAGGAGCTGAACCACACGACTTGTCACATAAGGTGTAAAGTAGCTCTTAGTTGACAGGCTGGCTCTAAAATGGCTAGTGTTGGAGATGAGCATGATAGTGTGTGTGCCCAATCAGTCAAAGCATCGGAGTGGAACTATAATCAGGAAATCAAGAACAATTGGGTCACATCCTTACTCCAGTCTTTATTAGTTAACACTTGAAAATGTACATTTTTAAAGTAAAACTAAATATAGATATATTTTTATAAAACGATAAACAAACAACTTTATGACTGATTTCATACCCCCTATTATTATCTATTATATAATGTAGTTCTGTGGTTCCAGTTTTTTTATTGACGAATAATAATGCATAATAGAAGTGCAATTTATAGGTGCTAGGCTGCACACATGATTCCTGTTTTGCCATTGATATTGATAGGGGTGAGTTTAAAAGAGCCGGTTGGTACCGATGAGTGCACCACTGTTGATGTCTTATGAACAAAGAGTGGTGGGCTCTCAAAAATTCAATAGAGTAACATCTTTAAATCTTTAGTTCTTTGACAAAATAAAATAAAGAAATGGACATGTTCAACCACAAAGTGAAGTCCACAGCACCAGTAACCAAAAAATGATATGCAGACACTGACATACTAATGCAATGTAAAAGGTAAATTACCTGCTCAGACTATTGTGCCCCAAACCCATCCAGTTACAAAAACCTGCCTTAGCGATAATCAGCAGAAATAACGTACAATCATTTCATGTATGGCATGGCAAATAACAATTACCTTTGACAGCTTTGAATTTACTTCACAAATTGCTATTCACACTTCCATTAACCAAGGAAATTAGGGAGCATCTTAAAACAAAGGGAGGCAAGGTTGTTTTTTCTCAACAGAGAAACAAAAGGAAAGCTTACACTGATAATACAAGCATGTGGTGTTATGATCTTTTCTGTTTTCTGCAAAAGCTGGCACTGGTTATATTAATGTTCATGGGGACTTAGCTGTCAAGATGTAATCTGGGAAACAGAATCATCTTTTGTCACTTTATCCTGATTTCTCTTCGCCTCGCCTCACCAAGCTGTGAATAATGGGATTCAAGCCAGGCACAAGCGCCAGTGGAGGAATGACTAATCAAGGCAGAAGGTACTGTAAAGCTGGCTCATAAGCTGTGCTATTGTAGCCACAGGGGGAGAAATACCTGTTAAAACAAAACAGCCAATTGCATTCTCTGTGCTGCTCAAATGCCAGTAAGAGCAAGCCGTGTTACAGTCCACTGCAACTCAGATGCTAGTCATTCTCACCTCTTGTCAAAAGAGTGGCAGAGCTGTTGTTTATAAATCAAGAGAGCCTGACTGAATGAACACACATTGATACTCTTGAAGGCATTGTGTTAGAGTACCCAATGTAATATTTCAAAATTGGTAGGTATATTCTGTAACAAATGGTGGTCATGCACAAGGATAATTGAAGGATTGAAGGTTGAAGAAGTTGAAAAATAACAATCAAATCACTGTAGTTGGTTCAAATGACAAGTAGCTGGTGGATAAACAGCTCCCTTTAAGGGCTGTTAATACTAGGAAGGGAGGTGATGTTCCCAGTTTATTGTGTAAAATAAAGAATGTAATTTCTTCTAACAGAGAGAGAACTATTTTGTTGCGTGCTGGTGGTGCAATAACACACCAGGAGGTGTTAGTCCTGTATTAGACACTTGAGGTGCTTTATTTAAAGGCTGCTCAACACAACAAGGAACTGCCCAGGACAAGCTCAACAGAGGCTACCCCGGCCAGAACTTCAGCTAGAACATGCCGGTATGTCAAAAACGCAAATACGTGATTTATTACCATGCCTTTTAAAGTGGAGACTAGTGGACCTATTAGACCATTTTTACCTCAACTGTTTGTTGTCATTCTACCCCTATTCCACATCCCATCAAGAATCAACATACACCATAAAAAGAAAATCATTTTAAAATGATGCCACAAAGATTATGCCACATTATTTTACTTTTTGACGCCAAAATACTGATTGATAGGTACCATTGTGAAGTAACATGTAAAATATAGCAGGTGCAGGCATTAGGGGCATGTGAACAGGCTGGCTGGCTGGTGGTTACATTTGTGCATCTATATATACAGCTATGCCGGGATTCAATTACTAATTAATCATTAACTTGAATCACAGCACGTGAACTAATTGTGCACTCCCCGTGCCCCCATACAAATACCCATTTTAATCTGCACATGAAGTGGTTGTGCATTTCCCTGTGCCTCAATACAAATATACAGTTTACATCACCCGTGCTACCTAACCCACACTCTGTGCACCACTACAATAATACATATAACAGACAACATGAAACACAAAGTACGCACAGGGGCGGGCACCCTGTCACAGTGTATCATGTTCATTATAAATTTGAAGTATTGTATAACTCTGGTGTAAGATTGTATTGGAATGCTCCCCATTGACACACCAATGTTTGCTACATATTTGTGCCAAATATTTGTTATAGCCTGCGGTCTCAGACATGCAGTGGATCAGTGAGGACACTGAGATCATGAGATACATTTTCAAGGGATTTTGAAATTTCGAATCGGGATAATACTGTATCTTGTGATCTCTACATAAAACTTGTTTTCTATGTCCTTTATGAGTCACCATACTCCAAATTAAAGTTTCTAAAATCTTTACACAACTTGGTACAATGGGCTACGTTTTCCACCTCTCCTTATTAAAGAGACAGTATCATGTATTGGACCTTGCTGTGCTGTTTCCTATCTGCCTGGGAGTAGTGCTCGGCCCGAGCTTGGCCACCTTTTGTTTCTTTGCTTTTGAACAGTGTTTTGTTTTGTGTTTTTGTAATAATGTACACGTGTGTGTAATTTCTTCCGAACTAGGGCTACCATTACTGGTACCCTAGTGGTGACCACCAATAATTAGAACAACTGCCTGTAAATAAATAAAATCTGGACGCCTGAGCAGTGTTTCAACTACAAACCCTCTGTGTCTCTCTCGTCTCTCAGCGGATACCCACACAGTAAAAGAATACTCCTGTTACACTTGGTGTGAGGTGAGAAGTGGGATCCGTTGAGTCCTGCCGAGGCAAAGCAACACCACCCACCACAAAGAGACATGGAGAGGTACGAGAGCTGGCTTCTGGACCCCAGTACCCCCCTGTGGCCACAGGGGGAGAAACCGACTGGGGGCCAGTCACCTGAGGATCCTCGTGGATTTCGTACGCCTCAAACCAGAAGTTCAGCTCAAGGGGATCCGCAGGCAGTCCCCAGCACTCATAGAGTCCTTGGAAGCCATGACAGAGGCTGTGGACTGGATCTATGAGGAGTGAGAGGTAGAGGCAGTCCAGGTTGGCCCGGGCCAGGGCACCATGGTGCTCCTCTTGCCTGCGCTATGGGCATAAGGAGGCCAACTGCCTGGAGCTGGACTGGGACACAAACATGGACCTAGAATGGTAGGATCCTGAGGTTCAGAGCAAGGCAGAAGAGCCGCTGACGTGTCCAGAGCCAATATTCCTGGGGGAGGTTCTCCTGGTGGACATTTAAACCTCAGCAGCCACTGGAGGCGCTGCTGAGGGAAACAAAAAGGAGGGGCTGCTGTCCCGAGAGCCGGAGAAAGAGGGCCTGCATGCCCGAGAGCAAGAAAAGGAGGAGCTGGCTGCCCAAGGGCCACAGAAGGAGGAACTATCTGCCCCAAAGCTGGAGAGGGAGGAGTTGCCATCCTGCGTACCCAAGGGGGGGGGGAGTCACCATCCAGACAATCTAAGCGACAGGAGTCGCCATCTGTAGGAGCAATGGAGATACCGTGGCGCTCTCAGCAGCCCCTGCACATGATGCTGAGCCAGGCATGCAACCGCCAGCGCCCCTGCCAGCTACGGATCCAGAGAGTCCAGCATCTGCATGTCTGGAGCTGCCAATGTTGCCACTGCCAAAGTGCCCAGCACTGTGGTTGCCAGCGCCATTGCCAGAGCAGCCAGCCCTGTTGTTGCCAGCATCACTGATAGAGTGCCAGCAAGTGGCCCCTTACAGAAGCCTAGTAACTAGTGAGGAGTTAGTGTTGGGGCCAGCTGACATCAGATGCAAGTGTGTGAGTGGTTGAGAGCAACCCTGTCCTCTTGATAGTGGCCGGGTGAGCCCCAATGTTCCCTCCCACCCACCTGTGTGTTATTGGAGAGCATGGTTGAAAATTGCTGGTACCCTAGTAGCAGCCACCAACCACTGCAACTACCTGTGTTTAATAAAACCTGAACATCTGAGCGACGTTTCTCACAGCGGATACCCACAAAGTAACAGAACACCGCTGTTACAGTGTGTAAACACAAATTAAAACTGGAATTATATTTTGCAGAGTGTCGAACTACAAGTTGTGCTGATAATGGACAATATATTTGAGCAGATTAAAGTTAACTATTCAAATATTTTTCAGAGCACCTTGAGTTTGGTCACGGCAGGCCACGTTTCATGAAAACTGATATTTCTAGCTGAAGCAGTTCCTGTTTCTTCGAGTGGCTGCTATGGAGCGCAACATGGTATCCATGGCTACAGCTGTTGCAGTGAACTAGAACAGAGCAACAAAACACATTCTACTGTGCAATTCAGGGTTGGAGTTTTCATGTTTCATTTTATATTGGGGTCAAAAAATAAGGTTATAGTTTTGTTCCACAGAAAGATTCACAGAAAATTGTGTAAAATTTGAATCTTTCGTATCTTACTCTTAACGTCCATGGTGTTCTGTGGTTACTTCACTCATGAGAATTGCCCAGCCATCCTCAGTTGAGGAATTACTCTACTCCAGGAAAGTTCAGCTCTTTTCATTTGTCCTTAAGTTTCAAATTAATTGGATGCCCATACGCCAAAATGAACTAACCAAACCATCAATTATTTTGCGACACATTCATTTGAAACAGCACGCAATTAGGACATGACTGTTAACTTTGGCATGTGGGTATCCATGTGACAGCTGAAGATGTCCTGGAGGAATTTATTGGGAATTGAAGCAGAAACAGAACGCTCAAGCATGGGAAAAAATCCAAACACATGGACTGGCCATGACAGATGGCAGAAAATATTCTTAATTTTTTTTTTGAAAAACATAGATTGACATGAACAGCCAAAAGAGAAAAATGTATATCCTTGATTAAAAAAGATGAGACAAGACCATCCAAATACAAACAGGGGAAAGTCATATAAGTTATACATGAAAAAAGTAGGAATCTTGGTAGTTAACTTAAGACTTGTTCAATTCTTCTAAAACCTACAGTTCATTTTTGCTGGATTAATTTTAGAATCAATTTTAAATCATACAGTATATAAGAAATCAATACAATATTTTGTTAAAATTCCAGTATATTTTACCCTGGGTACAGATGTCATCCCATGCATAACAAGCAATAGCTTTTTAAGTTAAATAGCAGTTCCTGAATACAATACTTTTTTGTGATTTATAATAAGTTAATGCATTGGGTTATTATAAGAGACATCATTTCGCACAGTTTGAGCAGTCAGAACTGATCAGCTACGATTTTGTGGTCCTCTCACCCAAACTGCACGAGATGACATCTCTTAAGAACATAAGAACATAAGAAAATTTACAAACGAAAGGAGGCCATTCAGCCCATCTTGCTTGTTTGGTTGTTAGTAGCTTATTGATCCCAGAATCTCATCAAGCAGCTTCTTGAAGGATCCCAGGGTGTCAGCTTCAAAAACATTACTGGGGAGTTAGTTCCAGACCCTCACAATTCTCGTTGTAAAAAAGTGCCACCTATTTTCTGTTCTGAATACCCCTTAATCTAATCTCCATTTGTGACCCCTGGTCCTTGTTTCTTTTTTCAGGTCAAAGAAGTCCCTTGGGTTGACATTGTCTATACCTTTTAGGATTTTGAATGTTTGAATCAGATCGCCGCGTAGTCTTCTTTGTTCAAGACTGAATAGATTCAATTCTTTTAGCCTGTCTGCATACGACATGCCTTTTAAACCCGGGATAATTCTGGTTGCTCTTCTTTGCACTCTTTCTAGAGCAGCAATATCCTTTTTGTAACGAGGTGACCAGAACTGAACACAATATTCTAGGTGAGGTCTTACTAATGCATTGTAAAGTTTTAACATTACTTCCCTTGATTTAAATTCAACACTTCTCACAATATATCCGAGCATCTTGTTGGCCTTTTTTATAGCTTCCCCACATTGTCTAGTTGAAGACATTTCTGAGTCAACATAAACTCCTAGGTCTTTTTCATAGTTCCCTTCTTCAATTTCACTATCTCCCATATGATATTTATAATGCACATTTTTATTGCCTGAATGCAATACTTTACACTTAATAAGAGACACCCCACACACAGTGAA
The DNA here is from genome assembly GCF_902713425.1 of Acipenser ruthenus. NCBI lineage: Eukaryota > Metazoa > Chordata > Actinopteri > Acipenseriformes > Acipenseridae > Acipenser > Acipenser ruthenus. The sequence continues at coordinate 5,036,510 of NC_081190.1, read as the reverse complement.
TGAACTTGTAGAATGATTGCATTTTTTTAAGATTCCAAAGTTCTCAAGGACTTTGACTTGGAAATCCAATACTATCAGGTCACCTAACAATGCAATGGGTTCTTTGAGTTGACAAAAAAAATATATTGAGATGCTTTATTGCTATATTGTTACTAAAAACAACTCATAAATTATTTTGTAATATACAATTCCCTGGAACTATTCCAATCGTGTGTCAAAGTGAAATTGTTTTTGAGCTAGAGTAGAGATACCTTGATTAGTCCATTTGAATGCACAGGCATGCTTAGGTTTTCTCCAATTGATTGAGTTGATGTTTTGATTGATAGGTAACCTTTTCTTTACTGTCTGCTATTTGTTTTGGGAGATGTTCATGTGCTCCGTTATGTCAGTCTGTGTTGTATTGCCCTTTTTAAATGAGTTCACAGTATCCATGGGTTCTTACAATTATAAATACAATTCTTCCAATTGTACCAATACACAGGCTTTTCAAGCCTGGAACCTTCTATCCAACATGTAGTTGTAGCATCAACGGGAGCCACGCACACCCAGACAAACACAGGAAGATGGCAATTGTATCGCTGCCAAACCACTTCTAAGCCATTTCAAATCTATTCTAAATGTGTCAGGTCAACCACATATTGCCATTTAAATATTTATAGAGGATAGATCTGAAGGATCCAGCTCCCATTCACAGAGGCAGCCTGTTAGCAGGGAGAGTACAATAAAGCAACATGACAGTCAGATGACAACAAGCAAATGCATGAACAGCCTAATCACAGTCCCTAGGCAGCCTTAATCATGTTAGGGCAAAAGGATGTTCTATAGACTGCCAGCCTCTGATGTTCTACGTTAGACTGGGGAGGAAAAAGCTGTGGCTTATTGCAGACGATCAATACAAAATAACACATTTAACTGCACTGTACGATATACAGAGTACAATCTGTGCTTGCAAGCATGCCTGTTGCATCAGTCACTGTGACATGAAACACTCGGACTGCAGCAATTGGAAGAGCCCCACCCAGATTATCACAGGTCGGCCACATACTAAAGAATGCATTAATGGCTCCAAGCCCAGCAATCGGGTGATATCACATTGTGAGGACATGAGTCAGAACTTATAGAGGATCATTCGTTTTGAATTCTATCCAATAGATGTGTTTCTGAGTTTTGGTACCGTGATGTACAGGGCTGTAGACCTATGCATTGTTTTAAGTAACACCCAAAAGGGAAGTCAGATTATTGACAATCAACCATGGTTACAGTCGGAGCCAGCACAGGTAACACCCTTGCTTCTAAAGACTCCTCCAAATATAGTCTTGCATTTACAAATGAAAACTGCAGTTTATCAGGTGTATGTGAAAAAGGTGCACTCAAAGAGTCAATCATTCTCTCCTAGTGGGGTTTATAGAGCAAAAACTGTGGAGCTTTTCACTTTTTGCTAGCAGGGGCAAAGAAAATGACATTACAGTGCAGCCAGCATCATGGGGAATCCTGGGTTTCTTTGTCTCCTGTCCGCTCGTGTCTTTAACAGTGACATCTTATTGAACAGCTCATGAGTCCAATTCAGAAGGGTGGACAGAATTTTGAAATATGTAAAATGTAAAAATGTAAGTGTATCATAGAAAAAGATGGTCGTAAATACAGACAGCCAGACTGCCTCCATACATATTATGATATATTCAATGATTTGTGCTAGAGAGTCCTCAGCAACTTTGATCACAATGAAACAAGTGGTTCACCAGATATATGAAGTACAGTGCACCTCACCTGTCTCCTCTATATGCCTGGCACCATTTATTATCTCCCAGCCGGTGTTATTAAGAGACTGTAACGCTATCTTTTGAATTGTTCTAATCTCTGATATAATGAATCATTCTACAGGAGTTCAAACCTGGGGTCAGCAATCCACATATTATTTTTCATAGATATTATTAAGTTTTAACCTTTCGCTGAAGGTACGTTATAGATATAATAGGTCTGGGTTTCATATTATATCGTATTAATGGAATCCTCCCTCATCTGGAGGTATCGTTCCAGAGTTGTATGGTCCCATCCCTGTCTGTGGATAACAATGATACATCATGTCACTTTGCTGCTGTGCCTGTTACACCTGCTGATGCACAGCCTCATTTCGTGCAGCTGGGAGGGCTTCACCGTCCCAGCGCTCAGTTTAATGCACCAAACTGTCCACCCTCTCTTTGCTTCTAAAGACTCCTCTAAATATATTCTTGCATTTACAAATGAAAACTACAGTTTATCAGGTTTATGTGAAAAAAATCCCTATTTTTAACATACCTTATCTTGTTGGGGAAAGCATTTATTGTTGAATATTACCCCAGGCACTACTGATGGTATTTATCTGTATTTGCATTAATAATTTATATACATGAATGCATTACTAGTATATATACTATATTTCTATATGTAAATACCTTGTCAACTTACATCTTCCTCTCAGTCTCAAAGTGAATTGGACTGGAATTCTAGGAAGCTAAGCGTTCGGAAGGGTTTCATCCTGCATCTGCCGTGAATCATTCCTTACAGGGACGCTCAACGCGGATAATATTCCTGTCAGCGCTTCTCTATGAAGTATTTCTTAGATAAACAGGAGGCTGTGTGGTCCAGTGGTTAAAGAAAAGGGCTTGTAACCAGGAGGTCCCCGGTTCAAATCCCACCTCAGCCACCGACTCATTGTGTGACCCTGAGCAAGTCACTTAACCTCCTTGTGCTCAGTCTTTCGGGTGAGACGTAATTGTAAGTGACTCTGCAGCTGATGCATAGTTCACACACCCTAGTCTCTGTAAGTCGCCTTGGATAAAGGCGTCTGCTAAATAAACAAATAAACAAAGAAGGGGTCTTCAAAGCTGTGCATCTAATGTTGAGTACATTTCTGTTGATAAAATCTGGAGCATTTTATTTATTATTTACAATAAGTCAGTTCCAAAGGCTTTATTGAGAGAGTGCACTGTATTGGATGTACAGAGCCAAAGCGAAAATTAAGCCAATTGACCACAGACAAACTTATGAACATTCCTGGGTTGTGTAAAACATGCATTGAGAGATGGCAGCTTCCAACCCTATAGGTAAAATAATACTTTAATTTCAGACTAGCACAAAATAATACAACAGGATTTGATTCATATTCAGTGAAGCATACTAGCGGCCAGTTAATGCTTTTTAAACTGAAACTGAAAATGCACGGCTATGAATGTTCCTGAATTATGAACTGCTGTCTCCTAACTATGTATTCTTCTGAGTAAATTGGTGCGCAGGGAGGGTTCAGATTCCCTGCCCATCTAATCCTTGGCACCTCTGTGAGACTGCAAAGTGCCCATCAGTGTTGACAACATTGGGAATACCTATCCACCGAGCTCTAGGCTGATACTAACAGAATACATTTCTGATAGGCTTCTCAGCAACCATCAATAAGAGTGACAGTACCTTGAATTCAGGGCATGGATGCAAGGAACTGTCAATAAGAAAACTGGATGGAAGGGATCTTAGGAAACAAACAAGAGTGTTTTCTTCTCTATCAACAGCAAATAAAACAGTATTCATTATTTTTCTCCATTTACCATCTGTAGTTGCCCATGATTAAAAAGATGGACAGTACATGGATGTTGGTTTTTTCTACAATAATAAGGCTAACATAACCACACACACGATACGAAAAATAAATAAATGCGGGTGGCTCTGAATATTGAATAACTGGACCCTGAACCTCTGGAGGCTCTGAATGTTGAAACAATAAGCCTGTGTTTCTGGTTCACTCGCTCTCATTTGACTGTTGCTGCACTGATAATGACAGCATTATGACTGCAGAGAGCTTCTGTTTCACACTGCAGCATATGTCCTGCTTCTTTGCTATTCAGCACCTTCATAAGGCTCATTCGTGTCAAGCTGTTTTTAGTAATGGAATCATTTATCAATATACATTGGAACCAGAAGCAAGTGTCATAAATATTTCAGCTGCTGAAAAAGCTTATGAGTTCATTACACAAAGGGAATAAATTGGGCTCGCTGTGTGGATGAAGCTGTCTCTCCACTGCTGTCCTGCAACTAAATGAATTGGGCTCGCTGCGTGGATGAAGCTGTCTCTCCACTGCTGTCCTGCACCTAAATGAATTGGGCTCGCTGCGTGGATGAAGCTGTCTCTCCACTGTTGTCCTGCACCTAAATGAATTGGGCTCGCTGCGTGGATGAAGCTGTCTCTCCACTGATGTCCTGCACCTAAATGAATTGGGCTCGCTGCGTGGATGAAGCTGTCTCTCCACTGTTGTCCTGCACCTAAATGAATTGGGCTCGCTGCGTGGATGAAGCTGTCTCTCCACTGATGTCCTGCACCTAAATGAATTGGGCTCGCTGCGTGGATGAAGCTGTCTCTCCACTGTTGTCCTGCACCTAAATGAATTGGGCTCGCTGCGTGGATGAAGCTGTCTCTCCACTGTTGTCCTGCACCTAAATGAATTGGGCTCGCTGTGTGGATGAAGCTGTCTCTCCACTGCTGTCCTGCACCTAAATGAATTGGGCTCGCTGCGTGGATGAAGCTGTCTCTCCACTGTTGTCCTGCACCTAAATGAATTGGGCTCGCTGCTTGGATGAAGCTGTCTCTCCACTGCTGTCCTGCACCTAAATGAATTGGGCTCACTGCATGGATGAAGCTGTCTCTCCACTGATGTCCTGCACCTAAATGAATTGGGCTCACTGCATGGATGAAGCTGTCTCTCCACTGATGTCCTGCACCTAAATGAATTGGGCTCGCTGTGTGGATGAAGCTGTCTCTCCACTGCTGTCCTGCACCTAAATGAATTGGGCTCGCTGCGTGGATGAAGCTGTCTCTCCACTGCTGTCCTGCACCTAAATGAATTGGGCTCGCTGCATGGATGAAGCTGTCTCTCCACTGCTGTCCTGCACCCAGTGCCAAGGTGGAAACGAAGCATGGAGGATGTACAAATACCTAATTTAATCCGACAGGTAAAGCATACAAGGCACTGCCAAATGGGGCAAGGCCACTCACCATCTTTTAAGCCTGAAACCAACTAAGTAAAGGCTGTAGGTGTGCAATATTTCCAAATCAAAAGACCCCAAGGTGTAAAAGAATTACTTTTATTGATGGATGAACTGAGCTGGAAAAGAACAGATGAAACACAGTTACACGTCTCTTGCCTATATGCTGTGCTCAGCCATCTAATCACACTACATGAGATCAGCTTTATATACAGTATATATAACAAAGATGATAGCAAAAATACTGCTTTGAAAGAAAGAATGACGCTCTCAAGCAGCTTAGACAATGTCTGGGGAATGCTGTGATGTGGTACATGATATGAGCCTGGACACTAATGCTTACTTTCTTGTGCATGTCTCATTGTTGATGACAAAATCTCTAGGAAAGAGATATACACTCATGTATCCTTTCATAAATGTTGTGGTCACATGTTAACAGCTCACTGTAATGTTACTCTTATGGGCTTGGACAATGCTTGGTCAGTTAAAGGGTTAAGCAGATTTGTTTTACTGTACTGTGGTATTGCATTTTAAAGTGTAGTAAGTGATTGAAAAGACACAGTTAAAGTGAGTTAAAGCAGACCTAAGTAAAGTAAATCACAGACCATTCAGGTAAAGTATGGTAAGGTTAAACACATGATCAGTAGTGGTAATGTACTGGAAATCAATGGGAAAACCACGGTGCACTGCTTCATTACTGTTTGAATTTCCCATGCTAACTGTTTAGAAGGGTATAGATTTCTCACTGAAATGCAGTTTAGTTTGTCTCCGTCATTTAAAAAAAAAATCTAAATCAATATTATTAAACTTGCAAGAAATAATGTAATTAATAACAAACAGGCTGAAGAGTTACAAGAAAACCATTCCATCTCCAGGCTTTGCTTTCGTGGTTTAACACGTCACTGAACTTATAATACAAAAACGCTCCGATACATTTTAGAAACGTCTTCTTCAGATAAGTGCAAGAAGCTGCAAATTAAAAAAAGAAAAGAAGACACAGCAGATAGACTTGTTCTATCTCACTGGCGTGACACATAAACCACACGAGTTTAAATAGAGCAGCGTGAGGAAGCGTAAGGTATCTTCAAGGTTTGGCTTTGTGACTCTGCTTTTTTGATCTTCCATTGAAGGTAAATATAATGTCTAAGGTCAGACAATCGGACTGTAAAAATAAAAGCGACCGCAGTTTCTTTCTGCAGGATGACTCACTGTTGTTTGCCACAGTTTTCACTTCTTGTCTTCATGTACGCGAATACAGAGGAAGTTGTAGGTACTTGTTAATGCTTGTTCTCTTTAAGACAGCCGGTGTCAAACCCCGAATCTTAAAGAGAAATGACTCAGATACTATGTAGGCATGGATGGGGAAATGCAGTATTTGTTAAAGTCGGGGAAAAAAAATGCCTGCGACTGAAATGAAGTTAAACTTAAAAATTGTATTCATACGAGACAGGTAGAATTGAGTAAAACTGGAAGATAAGAAAGAGATAACAGTGACTAGGAATACAGTATGTAGAAAGAAAAAGCGTGTACTATTGGTGATCACTTTAAGTAGGAAATATTTACTAGTACAATGGTATTCATTCATTTATTACCAATATGCTAGCAGTTCTTATATGACAAGTGCAATGTCTCCTGCAATACACAATTCAGTAAAGGTAACAAGTGACATACAGAGTCCATAGAAAACATATCATACGCAGTCTGTTTTTAGTGACTTGCTTTAGGGTTTGGGGCAGGGGCAGCATTTTCCTTTTCCTCTGTCACCTCTGTACTGTGTTAATGGTCTCGAAGTAGTTTGCAGTGGGTCAAGACTCAAGTAAGGTTTCTATTCAAGCCTTATTATTAGATATTAAATGAAAACAAAACAAACCTGTTAAAGCTGTGTTGATTTAACATCAAGAAAAGCTGCCTTCACCTCATTCACCCCCATCTATACAAGTGACTACAAAACAATGGCAATGAACTTCCTCAGGGCCTGATTTAGGAGGGGATCACTTCGATTGAATTATCTGCAGATGTTGTATAGATGTATTTCTTTTTCAAGTTAATCAGGAGGTAAATCTTGATCAGGACAACCATCAAAAACTGTGAAAACAAATACTGTTATAATCAGAAAACATCTTCGCACTTAAAAATATGGTGCTATAAGTGTGATGGAATTGCTTGGTTTCACCTCCATAGACTTGTTACAAGAAATAGCATCTCACCTGACCAAGAATCGTTTACTATGTGAGGAACAGAGGTTTGGCATAAGGCTCAGATTTTTGTAACACAGAAAGTGAGTGTAAGCTTCACAGTTGGAAATCTTGAAGAAGAATTCTTGGCAGAACAATCAGGCACCTATGCCAATACTGCAATATTAATGAGGGGTAAGAAAAACTTTTTTAAATCCTTGGTTTTTACACCTTTTATGAGAATTCAGATTTCGGTGTGCATCAGTAATATTAATAGACATGTAACATTCTAGCTTTGTCCTTGTTTATTATTTAACTTGATTTTCCTACAAATTGCCACAAGTGGGATGTATATATGTAGATCTTAAAAGAGTATTCAGGTATGTAGAACACGGAATATATGAATTTAGTATCTTTAATACAGAATGCGTTAATGATTTCAGCTAATGCAGACTGGGTGCTATTCTTGCTGTGATTTTAATTATTTTAATGATGTGTGTGAAACAAATTAAGAAGGTGTCAGATTTATACTTCAATGCTGCAAAATGAAGATCATTGCATTACAAAAATGGTTAAATAAATAAATAATTGTGAAGCAGCTGTGTGTTTTTGGTTCATCCACAAATGTCTAGTACCAAACTCAAAGTTGGGCTGAATGTACTTGTTACGAGTGTGGTATGCAACCTGAAGGTCAAATGTAAGGGCGAGTGTCACCTTACCGTTTCACAGATTTACTTCAAAAGCAATCAGAACCAAATGTTCACCTTACCAGGTATGTGTACAGGCGTTTATCATAAGAGCATTGAAACAGACTTTGAGCTGAGGCTCAGAGGTTTCCCACAGTCCTTATATGTCACATGGTTTATTTGTATGATAATGACCTCCATAACCTAGTTGTTTTGCCAGATAAGAGCATAAGGAAGTTTACAAACGAGAGGAGGCCATTCAGCCCATCTTGCTTGTTTGGTCGTTAGTAACTTATTGATCCCAGAATCTCATCAAGCAGCTTCTTGAAGGATCCCAGGGTGTCAGCTTCAACATTACTGGAGAGTTGGTTCCAGACACTTAAAAAAAAAAAGTGCCTCTTATTTTCTGTTCTGAATGCCCCTTTATCTAATCTCCATCTGTGACCCCTGGTCCTCATTTCAAGTCAAAAAAGTAAAGTGTGAAGGATCCATTCCAGCATTGCCCATCTGCTTTGGGCAGCCAGGTACGGTGTCTTTGCTTGCAGGAATACAGGACAGTAAAAATCCATCCTTCACAATTTCCTGTTTTGTGAGAATCTCCTAAAAGGCTGCACTTGGCTGTTTCTTCTTTTCTCTTCTGCTTCTCCGTGTTCTTTTTCTTCTGACAAATCATAGAGACAGTTTGTAACTGGCATTTATTATATGAAGCGTGCAGACTAACTACACAACGTTATAGATAAATAACCAGAAAGGACTACTGACAATACACCTCCCAACAGGTTACCAGTAAAAAGAAAGACAAGTTATTTTGATTGGGCTAGCATTTAAAATAGACCAGCCCCTCCCCCAAGCACAACACCTGGAAACAGGATAAGTGAAAATGTTTATTAAAATATGTACTGTATGTATGGTTAACAATTATTGCACAGTTGCGAATTTAAAAAGGTGTAGAAATACATTAACAGAAAAACGAATCTAGGGCACAGTACTTGCAGTAGTTTAAATTGCACGTGCAAATTAAAATCTTAAATATTTACATAGAAAAATAAACGAAACCAAACCAACTGCAGAAAACGGGGGACATAAACACAATATTCAATTTGTGAACGAAAATCCACACAAGTAAGAAAAGATCAACAAAAGAATACACAGTCTACATAAGTAAGGTACTCTGGATTCACCTTTGGTCGATATAATCTATACATTAATTAAATAAAATACAACATTACAGAGCAGCAATTGTTTCATCATAAAACAGACTATTTTAAGTGTCTATTGCTTTTTATCAATCTAACACTCGATAAATATGCTAAACAAACGTTATACCACAAAATAACGCCCACAACCCCTAACCCTGAGCGTGGAGGTCAGTAGCAGCTTTAATTAAATTTAAAAGGAACACTGTGCAAAAGTAACCCTCGGCAAGTCAGTCTATGCAGGAGGCTGATGACAGCGTAACCGACCAGGAAAGAGAACGTCTCGATCACTGCAATTAAACACAGAAACGGAAAGCAAACTAAACAGAATTCTTGTTAAAAAAAACATCTTATCTGGAAACAGCAATTTTCCAAATGACACCCGGTGACCTGGACACTCCGTTTACAATCTGTGCTTCAGCGTGTTGATTGACCAGGTTTCTTTTTATTTTTTATAATCCTGCCTGACCCGGAAGCTGAGCAGTCAGTTTCACCCGAGGAAAGAGGTCAGAGTGACGTAAAGGAGATGTCACACACACAGTGTGCGTAAAACAACACCCCCTTCTATTATTATTATTATTATTATTATTATTATTATTATTATTATTATTATTATTATTATTATTATTATTATTTATTTCTTAGCAGACGCCCTTATCCAGGGCGACTTACAATCGTAAGCAAATACATTTCAAGTGTTACAATACAAGTAATACAATAAGAGCAAGAAATACAATAACTTTTGTTCAAGTGTGACAAACCACAATTCAATAATACAGCAGATAATAGTGATAGTTACATCAGGATATGATTAAATAGTGATAGTTACATCAGGATGTGATTAAATACAAAGTACTACAGGTTAAACACTTGGCAGATTACAGTATTCTGAAGTACAGGATTAAATGCAGTAAAATAGGGGACAGATAAGAGCAGAATAAAGCACATTTACATGAAGGGTGATAGTGTCCCAGGATACAAACAGAGGAGTTCTACAGGTGCTGTTTGAAGAGGTGAGTCTTAAGGAGGCGCCGGAATGTGGTCAGGGACCACAGAGGTGCTGAGTAAGTACGTGCTACACATAAGCAATAATTAGGAGTTGTCCGTTTCATTGCTGTCATTTTAAAGTAACTACCATAGGATCAAATCAAAGAGATTTTGATGCCAAAATCAATGTAACCAGTCTTGTAGAACAGCTACTGACTTGGGGTAGGCCTTCCATAACTAATGTACATGTTCATTAAATTCATATTAACTGTACATTACATTTGGATAAAGAAACTGGTGTCCAATGGGCTTTAACTCAATAGACACATCTGCTGTCCACGAATATAAAAAGCAGCCTCCATCACTGGGGACAGCTATACCTGGAATACTGCTTCTTAACTTACAGCAACTTTGAATATAAGTGTGAGACATGCAACAACAAAAACCCATACATACATACATACATACATACATACATACATACATACATACAAACAAGCAAACAAATACATACATGAATAAATAGGTCATTGTGTTTGTAAAGTTTTCACGGCTGGTAAAAAAAAACATAATAAAAAGGAGTAATTATATGATATTACTGTTTTTAAACACAATACTTGTGTCAATAGTGTCAGGGGAAGAGCATTACTTAGTGAGAGATTTACACACCGCATCCCAAAAGCTTTGAATTATACATGAAAACTGAATTGCATTACTGAGGTTCGGCATAACATGTTAAATAGCCCCATGATTAGCAGCATATACAGAATCCTTCAAACCGAACGATCCTTGCAAGACAAGCGTACGGCAGACCTCGCTCCAGATGGAAATGACAAGGCTGCTGTCTCATCAAAGTGCCAATTAGGAAGGAGAGATTGCAGGGAATAGCTGGATGAAGTCATCATCCACTGTAATGTATGAATGAGGTCATTTCTTCTGATATCAGCATGAGTTAATCTCCTCTCTATGGGCATTGCAATGCTTCTGTGCTGTGTGCAGCTTTGAAAATGTGGTGACATGTGTACTGTGAGGCTGTGTGTCTCCTGCTTTTAAGTGCTCCTGTTTTATTCATGAGTTTCCTCTGGTTCCTGTCAACTTGCATTCAATCTGGGAAGGCTGAGTGTAAATAATAGAAAATCCCTAAAGACTTGTGCAGCTTGGGCACTCTGCCTCCTCCTCCACCACACAGGGATAAAGCCCACTGAACCCAACCTGCACAGGTGCTTACTATACAATCAATTGAAAAGCAGATCACGTTCCAGGATGTGCACCAGCTAAGGCTCAGTGATTTTGATGTATTTAGTTAGAATTGTATTTATCTGAGAAACAGGCCAATAAGCAATTTAAATGTGCATGGCTGAGAATAAGATCCCTATTAAATGCCAGCTGGAACCATACATAGGAAAACATGAGGAGCACCTAAGCACACGGTAGAACCTGCAATGGCTCAAAAGCCATGGAATGGGTCTTAATGCTGTCGTTGATGTGGTATTATTATTCTGGTGAATGCATAGGCCAGCAGTGCACTTTGGAGAGCGCTAATGCTCTATAGTGATGGGACCCTGCTGGGCCTAGTGTGCGGACATGCCTCTTTCTGTTTGTATAACAAACATGTTCTTGTGTTTTTACCACTGAACACTTCCATATAACACAATTAACTAAAGGTTTAAAAATGCACTTCCCTAGGCTCTCACTAGATGGTATTTGCCAAGGAAAGTTTAAGTCATATTAATTCACATTAGCAGTTCAATTTCATATTTTGGTCACATTTGTAACATTTTACAATTCAGCAGTGTAGCATTGCATTACGGGTATTTTGCAGTACAATTAGAAATCTGTCTGTCTCAGGCCGATGCACCTTTAAAACTCTGTATAAGACCCCACATCTTTAATCTACAGTATGTGGAGTAGTGGTTAGAGCTTTGGACTCTTGACCGGAGGGTCGTGGGTTCAATCCCCGGTGGGGACGCTGCTGCTGCACCCTTGAGCAAGGTACTTTACCTACATTACTCCAGTAAAAACCCAACTGTATAAATGGGTAATTGTATGTAAAAAATAATGTGATATCTTGTAACAATTTTAAGTCGCCCTGGATAAGGGCGTCTGCTAAGAAATTATTTTTTTTTTTTTTTGTCCCTTTAAGTGACTACTGACCCCAAAGGTTTATAGGAGACTCCTATACTTGGCAGATAAGCCTGCAAATAGATTATTTAATTTTATGCAAAATGTTTGTAAGTGACTGTTTAAGTACCCAGTTGGACAAGCAAGAGTTTACCCCAGAAAACCTTTACAAATACATGTATTTATCTTTTAAATTGGAGCTGAAACCATTTTTGAAACTACTGTGTTATACTTTTAAATTTCATGTCAGCATTCGGGCACCTCATTTAGATGTCTGAGAGCGCTGTAACTCCCAAGAGTGTAGCTCAGAACTGTACTGTATGTGCAAAACAAAGCAGCTGGGAATTTAAAAACCCCACACAGCCATTCACTGGAAGCTGCAACTGTACCGTACCAGTAATTCATGTGAAATCATATTGCATTGTGGAATTTAGCAATCCCAAATGGCCCACGAAGAAGGAAACGGCATGTCAAAACCTGCAAAACAGGGTCTGCTTCAGAAGATTCTGTGCACAAATGTGGTGATTTTGTTTTCCTGTTTTGGTTTTTAATTGTTATGCTGTTTATTTGTTTTCTTTACCATTCAGATTCTAATGCAGAACATTGTAAAGAACTTTCTGAAAGAAAGAGTCCAGTTTGAATAAAGGGACCAGCCATATAAAGATATCTACAATTTAAGTAATTTAAATTTAAGATCCCCTAAGGGTTTTAGAACGTGCCCATCCTTAACAGCTTCACAGCTGTTATCCAGGCCTATTTGAAATCTGCAGTCTGGGGGCTAAAGTTACTGGTGGTATAGTAGTATTGTTGAAACCAATATGTTCTGGACTGCTGCTGCAAAAAAATGCATGCACGTTAAACTGTATATGCATAGTGCTGTGCAAAGATTCAGTGGTTTGAATTGTGGAAGTTACAGGTTACAGGCTCACACCTGCAGTACACATCCTGTCGATCACAACAGCGTGTCTTTATTTGGTCATTTCTTTTGGCTTGTCAGTAGCGCAGAGGTTTTTTACTGTTTATTTTTAGCAAACCCAGGGTATAAGTGGAGCATACTTGAATATGCATTGTTACATAGTTATATAGCATATCTCCTCCCTCATGCTGCGCACAAAGAACAGAGTAATAGTTGAGCTGGAGCAGATGACAGAGTGAGAGAAGGAGTAAGGCTGAAGTGTTGGTTAGGCGGAGGCTTCGGAAACCAGGAGAGGAACCAGGAAAAGGTTGTGTGTGTTCAATGGTATGTGTTCATGAAACTAACCTGCATAGAGTTATGCATGACCAAAGGATCCTGGAGTTTTCACAATAAATTAGAGACTTGCTGTAACTTCTGAGCATTTGTTTGCTTTTTAGGCTTTAAGTACATATGCTTTCATTGCCTAAAAATAACCCTTACACACATACGTTAATAAAGTCAGCAAGATAAATGGATTTTAAAGCATTGCTCAGCCCTCCTTTATTTCCAAAATGAACATAGAGAGGAAATTATTTCCTCTCCCAATCCTTTGGTAGTCCACTTCCTGCAGGCCCCTTTTGGCTACCAGTCCCATTATATAATCTTACAGGGGCTGGAAGAAATTAAAGTCACCCATAGAAATATATAGAAATATACAGTGCCTATAGAAAGTCTACACCCCCTTGAACTTTTTTCACATTTTGTTGTGTCAGTGCCTCAGAGTTTCATGCATTTAAATGATGATTGTTTTCCACTTATCTACACACCATACTCCACACTGTTAAGGGGAAAAAAGTTTTTATTGAGAAAAAAATTATATATTAAAAATACAAAACTGAAAGATCATAATTGGATAAGTCTCCATCCCCCTGAGTTAATACTTGGTGGAAGCAATTACAGCTGTGAATCTGTTGGGATAGGTCTCTACCAACTTTGCACACCTAGATTTGGAAATATTTGACCATTTGTCTTTACAAAACTGTTCAAGCTCAGTCAAGTTCCTTGGGGAGCGTTGATGGACAACAATCTTCAAGTCATGCCACAAATTTTTGATTGGATTTAGGTCGGGGCTCTGACTGGGCTACTCAAGGACATTTACCTTTTTGTTCTTAGCCACTCCAGTGTAGCTTTGGCTGTGTGCTTTAGGTCATTGTCATGCTGAAAGGTGAACTTCAGTCCCAGTTTCAGCTTTCTTGCAGAGGGCAGCAGGTTTTCCTCAAGGACATCTCTGTACTTTGCTCCATTCATTTTCCCTTCTATCCTGACAAGTGCCCCAGTCCCTGCTGATGAGAAACATCCCCATAACATGATGCTGCCACCACCGTGCTTCACAGTAGGGATGGTGTTCTTTGGGTGATGCACTGTGCTGAGTTTGAGCCAAACATAGCGCTTTGCATTTAGGCCAAAAAGTTCCATTTTAGTTTTGTCAGACCACAAAACTTTTTGTCACATGGCTACAGAATCTCCTGAGTGTTTTTTTGCATACTTCAAATGGGATTCAAGGTGGGCTTTCTTGAGTAATGGCTTCCATCTTGCCACCCTACCATACAGGCCAGATTTGTGGAGTGCTTGGGATACTGTTGTCACATCCACACTTTGAAGTCTTGGCCATAAAAGCCTGTAGCTCTTGCAAAGTTGTCATTGGCCTCTTGGTAGCCTCTCTGATCAGTCTCCTTCTTGCTCAGTCATCCAGTTTGGAGGGATGGCCTGATCTAGGCAGGGTCTTGGTGGTGCCATACACCTTCCACTTCTTAATAATCGTCTTGACCGTGCTCCAAGGGATATTCAGGCCTTTGATATTTTTTTATACCCATCCCCTGATCTGTGCCTTTCAACAACTTTGTCCCGGAGTTCTTTTAAAAGCACCTTGGTGCTCATGGTTGAGTCTTTGCTTTGAAATGCACTACCCAGCAGAGGGAACCTACAGAAACTGCTGAATTTATCCTGAAATCATGTGAATCACTACAATTTAAACAAAAACATTTTTTTTTTATGTATTTTAATTCCAGGCTATAAGGCAACAAAAGGTGAACATTTTGAAAGGGGATGTAGACTTTCTATAGGCACTGTATATATATGACTGTTTTACCATTTACACTGAGTAATTTAATGAAGTAATACAATACTGTAGGCATGTGATTTAAATCAATAACATACTATGTGTATTCATTCACTAGATAATAAAAAAACTTCAAAATAATATTCATCATTATGGGCTCAAATCAATATTGAGTTCTTAGGTTCAAGCAAAGGGTTTAATGAGGATCGGTGGATTCAAGAAATTGATTTAAATCACTTATCAGTTTATTAACTAGGATCTAAATGAACTCACACTAGTATTCTATGGTTTACCATGCATAGATCTAAAATTTATACAGTTGTGTTAATTACAACACAATTATAGACGGGTCTTTAGATAACAATGTCTTTTGAGGATCAAATCCAGTATAGTTGCGTAACAGAAGATTATTGCAACCTTGACCAGCAGAGGTTCCAGCTTGCTTGTAGCAAAGATAAGGTGCACTGTGATGTCCAGTTTTGTAGTGGGTGTCACACAGCATTCATGAAGGCAGGCAGGCTTCATAGGGACTGGAAAATTTGAAGGGTCTCAAAGATGAAGATAAAGAACAACGTTGTATAGGTGGCCTGGAGATTGGAGGTCAAAGACAGCCTGAAAGACTGGGGACCAAATTGAAGACAGCCTGGAGAACATACTTGTGTAGGTGGCCTGCATAGAAAGACTGGAAACTTGAAGACCATGTGAAAAACAATATACAGAAACTGCTCATGTTATAGAAAGTGAAATCACAGTTTAAAGCATTCCTTATAGTAAAATACACCATTTTTCCTCCACAGTACATTTCCATTTGGTGCACCAATAAAGACAAATTAAATGTAACTTGGAGTGTATTTTGGTTCCATGTTACATTATGTGTCTCTAACTGCACTGTAATTAGTGTATTTGCATGTCTACACTGCAAATACAATGTCATTTAAAAACAATTTTTGCATTGTAACTGCACAATAATCTGTGTAATTACCATGTTATTACAGTGTAATTACAATGCAATTATAGACACTAATGTTAATTGTTACTGTTATTTCATATTTATTTATTCAAATTGAATTTGGGGCACAGGGCTTTCAACTACAGTACATTATCTTGTAGTTTACCCTACTTAATAAAATCAAAAAATACTACACTCCTAACACTCACACAAAAGTGTGCTCTACATGAGAATGAAACCCAAAGCAACCAACAAGAAAAAATAAATAAAACTTCACAGAGATCAAATTAGCAAATCCCCCCCTTAATTGAGAATCCAAAAGAAAAACACCTTCAGTTAGCAGCATACCCCTCTGGGTACAATGTGACCAATCTAGTTAGTCATGAAATATTGTGGTTAATGACAGTATTCACTAATCTTTTACTGCTAAGGTTTTGCAGGAAACTCCTATACATTTAGCAAACTACTTCATATTTCTACTTTCCTGTTCACATAACATACAAGGCTGGGTGTCAGACATACCTTTCAGTTCAAAGTAAGACACTTCCCAGTTATGCACAAAGACAGTCTGCAGTGGTCAGCTTAACCCAGTTCTACTGATCTGCTGACAACTCACGATGCTTCCGATCAATAACTGTACACAGGGGTCAGATATAAATCATTAGAGTTCAGGGTAGAGTTGCAACAGCCTAACCCTGAGTACCTTTAGTGAGTCTCAGATGAGCACTCACATTCCCGGTGCATTCAATCAGATTAGCTGAGCCCACGTGCTGTTGCAAGTGCAGGGCACACCACTGCTCCTCACTATGGCCTCAGGGAAAGGCAGGACATGGAGCAGCTTGCGAAATGAGCAGAGCTACACCACTGATGGTACCCGCATGGCTCAGCTCTCTGACACAGCCCTGATCCTACAGCTTCTATAGGAGCTGCATTTAGGAGTAAGCAGCTTCAAATGACATGTTATTTGTTAAAGCAATTGTAGATAAGAGAGCACTTCCATAAATTCTCTCTGCCATGCAATGGCAGTATTTTCATTTCAAAACGTGATATGTGGTACTATGCACTAAGTTAAAGAAATGTTTGCAGTTTGCTGTTTGCAGCCTTGCTTTTACACTGCCTTGCACCCCCTGGGTTATTTCACCTGGAGAGTGAAATTATCCCCACCCCTTTGGGACCTTCTTCCCTGTCAGTAACCAATCAGCTGCTTCCCCTAAAAACTGACATGTTTGCAGCCAGTAAGATGCTTTGACCCAGAAGACACTACTAGGGTTAAATGAGCAAGGAGGTAAAGCAGTTAGAGATGTCTTGGAAGGCAAGCAAACTGGCAACTTTATTGAATCTGCTGTGGTACCACATGTCACGATTACATGTTTGCTATAACTGTTTCTTTCTAAACTACACATTTACAACCTACATCGTAAATTAAAGTGCATGACAGGTATGATTTATGAAATCATTTTATTAACTACAACCAGTTATCTATGACTTTGGGAGCTGATTTAACTATTGAAGTATTGAACTATTCCCCACCCCCAATACTAATACTCACATTAACAGACCCTAAATTAATTTGCATTTACCACACGCAAAGGGATTCGCCAGTTCAAAAGCTTTCACATTAGTCTGCTCACTTTCTATTGAGTTATAGGATATTCTTGTCTTGTTTCCATACTGCACTATGCAGATTATAGTGAAATTGCTATTTTACAATGCTGGTACTGTTAACTGCCTCCTGCAATTGTCTTCCAGTGTTCTGAACTTTTTTAGACCAGTTAAACTGAAGTTGTTTTTATGAGCTCTACCACCCAAGAGTATTCCAGACTGGTTTTATTGAAAATTACAACCTCTGAATTCAGTAATATTCTGACACGAATGAGACCGTCTGAAAAGTATTCAAATTCATGTTGTTTAACTTTGAAGACATGCGCTGTCAATAACTGTAAAGTCAACTCATTCAATGCAATTGTTTATGATATTTAAGGCATTTCAGTAAATAAATGTTGACATTTATAGATCAGTCTGTTCTCGGGTGTCTGTTCTCCGTTAGTATGCAGCAGTGATATAAAACAAGCCATGTTTTTTAATATTTCTTTGGAGCACAGATTGCACACACATGACATACCAATTTCAAACACTGAGTATGTTTTATTCTTTAAGAAAGACAGTTCTAGTCTGTGACCGTCCCAGTACTAATGAAGACCTGTAAGAAAAATTAATTCAGTACATCAGTTATTGATTGACACAAACGTGTTTGGGAATACCAAGTTGAGACAAGAGTTTTCTTTCACGGAAGCTTTTACAAATTATGTTAAAAAACAGTAATTTGCAGTTTCCACCATTTCAACCTCAGAAGCACTGCAGTCCGTTACCAGTCACCCCCAAATGAAGCCTGTATAAAGCTTGCAGAAATCCAGTGTAAATGGGTGTGTGTTACATATAATAGTGGAAGCTAATACACAGTATCCAAACTGTTTTCATCTAAGAAGCAGATCCCTGTTTGGTTCAATCTTACCATGAATCATACACAGACTGCCGCAGTTTGCCCAGGATCACTGTGGTGTAAGCATATCTGTCAGATATAAATGTTTTGATGAATTTACTATGGGCAAACAGTGACCCAAACCTTCTTTGCTTTATTTCTTGAATAATTAATGAGAGACTCCTGATATGTCATGTGGTACTGCAGTATAAAGCTTTATTAATGTCTGTAACCATTTTCAAAGTGCTGACGGTCATTTGCATGTAAGTCAGTGTGGTTTTCACACTTTCAGTTAACATGTTCTTTGCATGACACAGCAGACACACACAGGAAAGAACTGAAAATGCTGCCCTTTCTAATGCAATAATGAAACCAGTTAAAATGGTAGGCCAAGTGTGTGTTTTTATGAACCAAAGTATTAAATGCTATCAGAAATTGGTGAGACAATATTTCTGGGCATGGTAACTAAACTTTTATACATTCCACATTTTTTACTGATAACATGTTAAACTAACAATTCAATATGCATACCGCTGATCATATTAAGTAACTGTATTTCTCAATGACTCAGTTGCATTGTATACAATGCAAATGGATAGCATTTTTTTTTTTGCTTAATAATACAAATTATGACTGATAATTCATAATATTTAATACTTTAAATCATTGGAAAGAATGCACGACATTCATTCCTGTTGTGTTTCTAAATTTGTCATGTGCTGTATATGACTGTACGGGCAAAATCCTCATTCGCGCATTTTCTGTCTGAAAAAACAAACAAACATAATTTGCAATTTTAAAATGAATAATAAACAATTGTAGACTAATCACAAGCCTAAATGAAATGCCAGAGGTGTTCATTTACAGGGTTGATAACCGTACTTGGTGCATTTCTCCTTTCTGAAAGAAAACAAGCTCATGACAATTGGGAGTAAATGGCTTTGAGAATCCAGCCGTGTGTGTGTGTTAACACTTCTGTTCTACACAGAGCATTACTGTATTGCTAAAGCCATTACAGATTCATGCAGCACAGACTGCAGTTCCAGGATCCTCAACCCAGGTCCTTAGATTGACTTCTGTATGGCAGCCCACAATTTCACTTTGCATAAAAATTGATGACAAAGCTTTGATACAATCATTTCATTCCTGAGAATCCGAAGTATTTGCATGGCAAATGTCCTAGACCACAAACAGAAAAAAAAACATTGGAATGAATTTTTAATAAAGTCAATTTTCATGACTGGGATGGACAATCGAAGTGGTTTGAAAAAACCTCTTGCCAATGGGATGTACAGGTAGGAAATGATTCCAATACCCATATCGTGGGACTCCATGGTAAATGGAGGCTACACATTTGTTCAGGGTACGTTCATCATTTTATGCTGATAGTAGTCCATTTTGATAAAGTTGTCTGTCTTTCTTTCTTTTCTATTTAGGACAGCTGTAATGAGGGACAAAAGCCTAACTTTGTCAGAGGCACCAGGACAATACGTAGACAAGGAATAGGATAACACAACAATGTCCTTCTTTTTCTATTAATAGAAAACTAACCAAGAAAGTGCACACAGATTAATGCCAATGAAGGCTTTGGTATCATATATCCTATAAAACCAATGAAGTCATTTGGATTATAATGTAGTGCCATTCACGTAAGGGTGTGGGAATGAAAAGCCTTCTGTGAATTCTATCTATTTAGATGACAGTCATTGCAGCACACTGTTACCCTGCAGTCCTCTTGACAGCCTGTCAGATGTGAAGGATTGGCAGAGCTTGGTTACCTCTTAACCTGAGCAGATTCTATTTAATCACTGTACAAATCATTTGCTTACAGCACATAGTAATAGCAGGTGGAAGGTTTAATGTGTACTACACCATAAGACTGTAAAATGACTGAAAGGGTTACTGAATACAGCATGAAAGTGAGTTTGAAGTTAATATGTTTGGTCACATTGGAAAATGTATTTGAACAATGGGTTTAATTAAAAATGCATTTTTAGGTTGATATAAACTTGGTTTTGCATTTGATCTTAAAGATGACACCCATTGTAAATGACTCATTTTCAAAAAAATAAATCATTTTTGTATTCCTTTTGCAATTCTGCTTTATAGCTGCACAGAAAGGACCAAGTAACACAGTTTCACATTACTTACTATAATGTACATTGGTAACATTTGTTGACATTGATATCTACATGGACTGGTGTCATCTGAATCAATCAAGTATGCCCAGAGTGTGCTTCACTGTATTTAAAAAGCTTTTCTTAACCAAAATGTATCCATTCATCCATTTAATTTAATTAAACAATGAAATGTGCTTCACTTGGAACAAATTATATTGCCTCTGCCTTAATGATTAGTTGAAATGAGTGCTGTTCAATACAGCTGAACCCCTACATTCAACTCATTAATTCATTAGTTCTTATACAGCCTGATCATAGATTAAAAAGAAGTTTCTGAATACTTAGTGATAACAGAAGCGGCATTTCAGGTCAGCATACGAGTGCTGTCTCATGAGTAATTGTGTGATAAAATGATTTGCTGAAGCTGAACCATTCTGACAGTCACCCATCTGTGATGCAGTACGCTGAGCTGTAGAGCTGGCTGTCTCTACTGGCTTTAAGTCATGCTTGAAAAAATGAAAACTGACCTTGCATTACAGGTCCTTATGAGCTCAATGGCAGGGAAGGATATACTGTGCTTTATATATTACAAGCACCTAAACATTTAGCAAACTGGTCACAGTGAATTATTTTGTCATGTGGTTGAAGCACAACATAAGTATCTAAACGTCTCTGTGGCAAGAGGAGTTGGTGTAAGACTGACCCCTGCTGTGCAATGAGGTACTGCAGGCAAGGGAAACATACCGGGTCTGTAATAGTTCTCAGAGTTGAGCATGGCGTTATTTTTGTAAATGAGTTAAGATCTGAGGCTGACGAGTGCAAGGTACCTAACCTAAAAGCACTTCAGTCAATTAATAAACTAATGCAAATTCACATTACTTTACCAACATGGTTTTATTACAGTTTTCATCCAAGGCTAATACGTGCCAGGATAGCAACTGTCTCCTTCACACCAAGTTAATTTCGATACAGAGTTAGTCACTTCGGGAGTATAAAAATAGTACTGTGTGTGGAAATACCGTGATTCAGTTACTGCACTGAACAAACCTTTTGCATATTACTTTGTTTCTGGTATTGTGAAGATCAAATGGAATGTAATATATATATATATATATATATATATATATATATATATATATATATATATATATATAGTCGTCATTCTGTGCAATGTATTTGTTATACTGTGCTACTACTGTAGTTCCCTTTCGTGTAAGTACTAATAAGGAACAATTGCACCTTGAATTACCATTGTGTGAGTACAAGGGTATTAATAGTGTGTCACTGTGGCTTGCAGTGTGTTTGGGACTAGTACCGTGTTGTTTAAACCCAGGACCAGTGAGACATCTTCCAGTGGGAAGACCAGAAAATTGTGGTTCTGCTCTTTCAATAATGTTAGTATTATTCACATTGATTAACTCAATTAAAACAACCCCAGAATATACACTATATAGCTATGGTGTGTTTGCCAGTATCATGCTAATTGCAGATGGCAGTATTTAGGTCATGGCTGTCCAGCGGATTGGTATATGGCTCATTATTCTCCACAATGTGGCTCTTGGGATTTAGAGTACCCTATTTAAGACTGTTACAGGGTTTTAAAGAATACAAGGGTGGCTGTCTTCGGTAGAAGCTGCAGTCAAATTGCAACACAACTGAATCAATGTTTAATGCTGACAGAGCATGTTTATAAAAACAGACCTTTATAAAACAGCTCCTTAAAACATTCCTCTGCATTTTGTGCATAGGACCCATAGATGGATAAATAGCAATGGAAAGGTTGCGGGAGGCTTGCTTGTTGAGTGTTACATTATGCAGATTCATGGAAGATTTAGGGATTAATGACACCCTCTGTAATTAATGGACCACAAGTGGTTCAGACTTCAAAGCAAAGCCATATGTTTTGTTCCGGATATATCCATTGCATGCAGTTAAAAAGTTAAATCGCTAATGATGAAATATTCTGTAATCATAAAATTGAACAATAACTTTAATAAACACAAAGGCTTTTAAACAACTATGTTCATCTTCTGCCATTCCTGTGTAGCGTATCATTTAATAACTTCATAATGAGTCCCCAAAAGCCAGCAAAATAGCAGAGGGTTAACCAAGAGAGACATAAACAGAGATGTTATTAAACAACTTCTTAAACCTTAAAAACAATGTTACTTCATGCAGTCATGGTAGCACTTGGATCATTTGATTACTGCACCCTGACCCAACACCGCTCCAATTCATAATGTACAACATCACCAGGTAGACTTTGACAGTCTGACAATCAAGTTCAGTTGCTCCCATATTGAGTTATTATACTTTTTCACTACCTCTTCCTATACCTGGCTTTGAAGCTGACTTATGATAGAGGCAATAAGATTTATGGACATACACAGCCAACAGCAAGATTAGCCTTGCTGCTTTGAAGGCTAGTCGCCAGGATTGTTTCAATGACATTGTAAGTCCCCCTTGGCACAGGAGATGGTGTCATTTTAAACTGTCAGTCAGTTTTTCACTTGGAGCAGTTTTTCACTGGGAGTATGTTGCTAAGGGATCTGTTTAATGAAGGATAAAATGAAAAAAAAAAACTAAGAGTGGAGAATCTTAAAAACCCAGCAAAGATACCTGTGACAGGGAGACCATGCCGCTGGTTTTTGGAGTGCATGTGTGCTTTTGGGGAAGCAGCTGGGACGCCCAACAGGAGACACATTGCTAAGCAACTAATTGAGCAGGTGGGCTTGCCTGGCGCTGAGCTGATTGGGCGGTTCGGATTGGCTGGGGGGCGTGCCCAGGAAAGCAGCGCAGAGCTCGAAAAGCTCAAGGCTACTGCACGGACATAGCCATACAGACTCGTATCAACCCGGGAGATAAAGCTATGGAGCCAGCACTAACCCCGGGAGCATCTACCCCTGCACACGACCACAACCCAGGAGAGCGTCCGCGCCACAGGATTAACTACTACAGAGACCTGCAACTGCAAGACGCTGCCCGTGAAGGAAATGGCTAGCCGAGGCCGTATGAAGAGAAAATCGAAGAATGTAAATAAGTCGAACCTCCCACATAAGCTTCCCCCTGAATGGTCAAATGGTATGAGTTTGTTGTGCTGCGATACTAGAAGTGGCTGGACCTGCTGAGCAATGCTAACATTCTCTGGTGGAAACAATACTGATTCTGCATGCAGACGTGAGCCAGAATGAGAGCCAGGGTCAGGGCCACGGAATGGAGGAACCCCTGCAGGCTTGTGAGCTCCACCTGGTGAAGAAATCCTGAAAATGCTATTGCACTATCTTGCACTATTGCCAGGGAACATAAAGAGGGTGTCTGACCCTTCAACTCAAGAGCACACTACTGGTCAGTATGCTTGTATCCGTGCAAACTACTGTATTACTGGGATTGGGATATAAACAGTTACAGGTCTTAATACTACCATGTGGCAGGGCAAAGGCTCTGCAGAGTAAATATATGTTCAGAAAATGCCATCTATATGTGTATAAGAGCAGAGATTGGGGTTAAATCCATGCATTGTGTTTAGTTCCCATGGGAATGTGGCAGGACTGTGTTACTGTAAGTCTGACCTGACTGAGCTTAACCCTAAACCGTTCCAATTTAATCTTTTGAAATGTTCCATTTTATGTAGCAGAAAGCTGTGCCTGTGTTGGTCTAAATGTTGTTTTTTTTGCAGACACCTGGCAGATAAATGCTTTGATGATGTAATATTTGTAACTGGGTGATTGGTGTTTGTGTGTGATATGCGATGCTGAAGTTTGGTATGTAATTGTAATTATTCCTATTAAGTTGATGGGATGTTGATTTTTTTTTTCTCCTTCTCTTTTAAAGCTTTACAATAGTTCAGTTACATGGGGAGATTTGCTCTATACTATGTGGATTGTGACCTTATAGAAAATAAAATCCTGACAACACTACTTAACTGAAACCAATTAAAGATGCTACAGCTGACTTCGCATCTGTGCTAGCCTTGGAACCATTCAAATGAAGAGGTAAGAACTGACCACTTCCAGGGTTAAAATGGGCTCCACTACCCAAAGCAATTCACAGCCTGACACGGGAGCCACGCCGCCTGTCTCGGGGCTGCTGTCTACCCAGGCTCTGCCTCCCTGATACCCAGCAGGATTTATATATCCAGACATTACATTCCCCTTCTCTTCAGCTCAGCCTCCACTTCACCCCACACACAGACCCACTCTGCTCCTCTCTACTTACTGCCTCAAGCACTTTCTTTACTGCCATGCTAATCAGTCAGGCTTTCTCAATACAAATCAAACAATTAACACATCCAGTGAAGTCCTACATGGATCAAAAAGAGCAGTTACGAAGTTCAGGTACACTCCCAGATAGATCGAGCAGTAGAAAAATAGTAAGAATATAAAAATGCCAACAAGGAGGTAACTTTAAATAGGGGCCTTAAAATGAATGCAAAGCAGAAGTTGAGCCTCGTGTTGTGGGCCTCTGAGTGGTCCTTGGAGGTCTCCAGTCCAGGTCCTCACTATACACAGCTCTGCTCATCCAGATGGGATGGGATGGCAGTCTCCGGCGGTATAGCTATCGGTCACAGGTTTCCACCTTGTGAGTAAATCCCAGGGGTTCCATTGTAATCATTCCCACACACCAAAAACATTAAACTCCATGTAGTACTGCAAATAACAGACATGCGTTGTGCCTCCCATCAACATCATACAGCAGATTATAAAACATTTGTCTTGCTTGAATCATAATGTTATTCACTGTAACAGGGCTGGGGCCATCCACACAACAGGGATTCTGTGTTTTGTTTTTTTTTTAATTATTGTAAAGACGAGTGTTGTGAGTGTATAAATAATAATGGGATTGGTTTCAATGGGGAACCTGACACTCTGTGTGTAGCAGCTTGCCTGCTGTGTTTAGTTGCAGGAACAAGCAGAGTGTGTGTTTACCAGCTGCAAGCTCTTAATCAGCAGATAGGCATGGTGCAGCAGAGAGCCAGGAATCAAAGGGTCCCAATTGTACAGATCAAGGCTGCTGTAAGCCATAGGGGTCAGAGCGCTGATGCTGCTGAACGACTGGGTTCAGGAAACGAAGCGACCACCTCTAACTGCGATCGTTTGTACACTCCCAGGTCGGGAGGTGGTCGGGGGGTTGTCCCGGGAGAAGGAAGCTGCAACGCACCAACTGCCTGAGGGACAGGGAGTTAGGCCCTGTCCATACTACAAAACCGATCTCGAGAACCGTACTCGAAACCGCTCTAATTAATCCAGCTCAAAGCGTCCACACTAAAGTACGGTTTCATGTTTAGTCAGGCTTAATGCCTCCACACACCATTAAAATAGTTCAGTTACAATTCCCAGCAGCGCAACGAACCGTGGAAATTAATACGACAGTATCCCACCATGCACTGTATTTTATTTTAAAATAATGTGTTATGCCCCATATTAAAGGTCCATATTGCATAAATGAAATATAACAAGTACTGTGAAAAAAGTAAATCCGAACACACACACACACAAGTAGGGCTTGAAGTTTTCAGGTTTTATTTTTAATCAGGTGAAGTCCCTTTAAATAAATTGAGCTGATTCTGTTTTATAATTAAACTCAGAAAAAGCTGTTAATTACAAAACAATCTTTGTTTTTACCTTCATATCTTGCCTGAGCTTAATTCTGGTCCTCTTAATTTTATTTCAAACAGAGCTGACAAATTACGTAATTTGTTCATCCCGATCCTACTTTTAACTCCAATTTCATTTTTGCAGTCGCCTAATTTAACGCTGTGTTTTTGTTTGTTTGTTTGTTTATTATTATTATTATTATTATTATTATTATTATTATTATTATTATTATTATTATTATTATTATTATTATTATTTATTTATTTATTTATTTATTTATTTCTTAGCAGACGTCCTTATCCAGGGCGACTTACAGTCGTAAACAAAAATACATTTCAAGGATCACAGTACAAGTAATAATACAATTAAGAGCAAGATAAATACAATGACTTTGGTTCTAGCAAGTACAAGTACGTTTCAAGAAAAATACGATTTTCCCCACTAGTTTAACAGAGATGTCCTGAAAGATTTTTTGAAGCATAAAAGTAGTGCGGAGTGTACAGTAATAGCAACTCCTTCGGCGCCTGTTCAGAGTATTTCGCCAAACATACCACAAAGCATTTGGGGATATTGAGGATACACAAAAAAATGTAGTTCGGTATTACAGCGTCCACACTTCTGAACCGCACTACCTGATGCGATCCATTAGAACCGGACTCGAGACTACCTCCTGAGGTGGTCTCGAGTACGGTATTAAATGCTGCGTAGTGTGGACGCAAACCATATTTAGCACTTTTAAGCCGGCTTAAATGCAACTAATACGGTTTAAAGGCATAGTGTGTACAGGGTCTTAGTTTTGGGATATTAGATCCCACCCAGTATAGCAGACACGCGTGGAAGCGGGACTTCCGTTTGTTAGCGGAGTAGCGCGAGCCGTTTTCACTGCACCTTTTATTTCATAGTTTTGTACAGTGTTTATTTTGCCTTTTGTACTATGTCAACCACGAGTTACCGTTGCTGGAAGCATAACGTGGGGTTCATGTATGTCTGTACTAGATGTGCAATAAGGCCCTTTAGCGTCCATCAAATATATGGATGCCTCGGAGCGTTGTGAGGCACGAGAAGAAGTCGAGTTCCTTCAGCCCCCAAGAAGTCCGTATATTCAATGTATACAGATGCCCTAAAGGTATAATCCAGGGAAAACAGTGGATTTGAAGAAAAAAAAAGCATAAATCATGTTTAAAGCAAAACAAGTATTTGTGTTTTTTTTGTTAAATAGCCTTACGGCAAATAAAGTAGTCCCATGTATAACTTTGAACTACACACTAAGATGAGAACATTAATTTAAATAAAACGTAAATCATTTTTTTGATAGTGTGCACATTACCATTGAAAAAATACACCAGGGGGCGCAGTTGAGAAGGCACTACTTATTTTTTTTCTTCCTGTCAGTGCAGACACACTGAGCAGAACAGACCCGAGGAATAAAAATAAATTCAACGACGTCTCGGTTTTCAGTAATTTGTTCAATATCTGTGTTGTAGAGGGGTGGATAATGTGCACAAGTGTCTTTTTTGTGTTTTTCTTTAGCGTTTACAAACCGCTAAAAATACATTATTTGAAAATGTGTCTGGTTTCAGTATACCTTGACTCATATTAATCGGCAAGGATTTCAGCCTTGTAGTAACAGGTTTTGCATTTTGTGTTTTTCCGACTCCAAACTGTTCGGCAACTTCTAGTTATAATATTGCTTTAACACTTTGCTCCATGGTAAGAAACACTTTCAGTTTGCATTTTTTAAAAATATATTTTCGCTTCCATCTTGACTTCTTTTAGCTTCAAACTGTAACTTACTGTACCATTCATTTCAAAACGTTCACATCTTCCTTTCAAGTTCCGGTTCTGGTTCATGTTGCGTATGAAGCCCTATAATAATGCAGAAACGGTAACCAGCAAAAGAAAAAAATATTATCTTGGAAACTTCAAAGAAACACACTGATAAGCGGAGATCGGTCTCCTACAGGTTTGTTTGGGAGTAACAAAATGTGGTCACTGGTCGCAGATGACAGGTGGTCGCTCTTCAGTTAAATTATAGGGGGAAAAGGTTTCGAGGCCTCTGTAATACTAGTCACTCGTGACAGGTAGTCTCTCTTCAGAGATGGTCGCTAAGGAAGGTTTTACTGTAATCACTAAATCACGTGTAGCGAGTCCCCTGATACATTCACCTTTAAATAGTGGATTGTTTAGGAATCTCATAGTCTAAACAACAAGTCTTTATTTATTTTCAGAAAAAGTACAGCTAAACACCGAGCAGGGAGACCAGCGGACATGGCCAGTGTCGATGTAAATTCAGATTAAAGTGTTACAGAACCCCCTGCAGTGTTTACCTTTGCTGAATATATCGCAGATTTCAGGTATATCTGATACTTTTTTATTCAGACATCACAGGTCAGTAAACCAGGGAATTACTTTTTTTTCAACTTTTACTCAGGGATCTTTTGCCTTTCTTTGAAACACTGCAGTTCACAGTCTTGCAGCAGTGCTGATGCTCTGATTGGAATGAGTGGCAGGTGTGGGAACAGAAAACCAGCATTGTTGCAGAAGGGGGCAAATATGTTTTTTTTTTTTTTTTCCTGGCAAACACTACCGAGTAAATGTTGTTTTCCAATTACATGTTGGGTTTCTTGCCTTGTGTCAGTTCTTTTTAAGTTTGATGGACTAGATATATTCCTCATCAAGCAATCAAATCATAAACTTTTTTTTTTCAATATGGATGATGGATGAGATGGTGAACCAAATATCAATTTTTCTAGTTGCAAACTTTCCAAACAGCTTTTCTGCATGAGCACAAATCTAGTATCAATACTGGACAAGCATAATTGCTTTAGTAAGTGCAAAATATGCATAATCTGGGCCTGTAATGTGCTTTGCAGTCCATGTAATCAATCTTTTTATATCAACATTTAAAAAAGGCTTACAATTTAAAAGTTTTTTGGCAGTCCATGTCAAATAATATGCCCATTACCATTACCCATCATCCTCCTACTCCTGTCAACTTGGCCAAAACAATAGAATGCTGACATATTGCTGGCCAAATGAGTATATTCTATTCCTGCAGGGCGAGGAGCAGAACTAATAGCTTACAGCTGTGACAGGACTAGAGACATTAAGATATAATATGACACAACCACAGACAACCTTCAGCCTTGCCCTAATTAAATAGTAAGTTGGTAAAGTGACAAAGCAGACGTGGATTGTTGCAGACGAGGAAATTTGATTGCAAACTGATTTATTTATTGATTTATTTATTGATTGATTGATTGATTGATTGATTGATTTGGTAGGTTGGTTTCTGTCCGTTTAGATTTTTCACTGATCTGATTTCAGGGGTGCAAATTTGTCACCAATAACATTACATGCTGGCACCAGTAGACATGTTTAATTTTGTTTTTATTTCTTAGCAACCATAGATGATGATAGTTTCTCATTGGGTCTGGACTACTCACATTACCCACCCACACTCATCGACATACATAGGAGAGAAGGTTCTTTACTGTAACACAAAATACTAAAAACTCATTGAAGGAGGGGGGGGGGGGGGGGGGGGGCAGGGTTTGATCAATTTCAAAACAGTTTAGCACCAATTTCTAAATAATTAACTGACCAGTGTTTTTGTATTGGTCCAAAGTGTAAAACATGAGTTGGGATATAAATTGAGAACAGCTACCATATTACTGTCAGTAATCATGGGCTGATTCGAAGTGAAAGCGACTCTCCAAGGTGTTTTTTTTTCATGTAAGTTGTATTGGGAATCAAATCAACTATAAATAAAAGAAAGGGGAGCCGGATTCTGAATTCAGTTGTTGTACACTGTCAGTCAGATATCACTAGTTTGCAGCTGTGTTGAAGAATTGTATTAAAAGAATGAAAGGTTATATGTGTTTCTGGTGGACTCTACTGGTCCACCAGAAACCAAAGGATATTGCTGCTCTAGAAAGAGTGCAAAGAAGAGCGACCAGAATTATTCTGGGTTTAAAAGGCAAGTCATTTGCAGACAGGCTAAAAGAATTGAATCTATTCAGTTAATTCTAAAAGGTATTGACAATGTTGACCCAAGGGACTTTTTCAACCTGAAAAAAGAAACAAGGACCAGGGGTCATTAATGGAGATTACATAAAGGGGCATTCAGAACAAAAAATAGGAGGCACTTTTTTACACAGAATTGTGAGGGTCTGGAACCAACTCCCCAGTAATGTTGTTGAAGCTGACACCCTGGGATCCTTCAAGAAGCTGCTTGATGAGATTCTTGGATCAATAAGCTACTAACAACCAAACGAGCAAGATGGGCTGAATGGCCTCCTCTCGTTTGTAAACTTTCTTATGTTCTTATGTACTGGTCAATCACTACATGGCAGGTGAACTCACTGCTATGAAAACCAATGCTACTACAATTGATGTCTAAAGCTGAGGGAACATGAAGCCACTTTGTGGCTTGGAACTTGCTTCAGGCCCCAGCATGGCACTCCAAGGGAGACTTGGGGTTTGATACAGAAAAGTTGCCTCAAGCTAGGTCTCCATGACCCTTGGAAGCAGGTTTCAAGCCGCTGTTCCTGAAAAAAGTGGCTTTGTGTTGCCTAAGCTTTAGGCTACAAATAATAAATAATTGCTTTGAAAGGTTATTTCAATCTGGTATTTCTCTTTGATGAGAATCCATATATATGTCAATGTGCCAGTAAGTCAGTGTTGATGGATTATTATTAGTGTTTTTTTAAACTGGACGTCGGTTTTTACTGATTTATACATGTTTTTTGTCTATTATTCAATATTTTCCCGGTAGTATATTCTAGGAAATACACAATATTTTGATTAAATGCTCTTTTATTTGGACTCTGACATGGTATTAAGCAGACCTACACTGTACCCTAGGACACAGCCAACATTTAGACGTCAGAGGTTCAAATAACGTTCAAACATGGTTCTCTGTCACGTCACAAACACATTTATCACCTGATTATGTTGGCCAATCAACGTCTGATTATTGGCGCAATTGCTGGGCGTAGTAACTACTAGCTTTATCAAAAACTAAATTAAAATACTTGCACAAAAATATAATATTTTTAGTGAATGAGGAATGGGGAGAAAACATAAATCAGTTTATGAATATTCATAAGAAAGTGAATGTTTTGAAATATACAAAAAGCAACAGTAGCAGAAGTGGGTCAGATGAGGCAGAGAATAGCGCTGCAAATACTGCTGCATTGAAGTACCTGTTCACACTGACAGTAAAAGAACATACTGAAAAATAAGCGGCACATTAAACTAAATCAAGAAAGTGAACTGAGAGACAAGCACTGCATTTATGCGGCTTTTACACACGCTTTAATAAAAAGAAAGCGCAGAATGATTGTATAGTTTGTCAGAGCATCGTCCTTTGCTGGACAGCCACTGTTTATTGCAGAGAGGTATATTGGCGACTTCGTGCGACTGTCTGTCCATCAGTAAAACACTACCTATCGCCGACAATAATCGTAAATGTTTGACAGTAAACGGCAGTGCTTTAGTTGGTAAACTTACATGGAACGCATTGATGGAAATGTCCAGTGTGATTTTTGACGCGTATTCCGATGGCTTGCACCACCCAGTCTGTCAACTTTATTTTATTTTTATGATTTCAAGACGAATAAACCTGGCTTGTTTTGTGCTGATGTGTTCATACCTTCTGTAGATACTATTTCTGTCAGCACAGCGATTGCCCAAACGTTCTACGCACCCTATTCCAAGTGTAAAGTGTGTGTATGCTGAGATTTTATTCCCCCGATTTTATCCCTATTTTAAAATATGTAAAATGAACTCCGAAAAATGACCTGATTTTTTTTTTTTTAAGATAAAAGCCGAAAACGTGGAACACTAATTATTATTAATTACTTTCAATAAAAGTTATGTTATAACATGTCCACAGTCCAGTTTGGATAAAGAAAGGTTAAAAAGTCTCCCTTACATGGCAATGCACATCCAGGACCTTAAAAAGAAATGTCCAAAGCACTTATCTGTATAACTAGAGGATGTATTGTACACCTTGTACACATGATGAACCCTGTAAGATGACCTCCTCAGCGTTTCTGCATTTGAAATAGCAATCAGTCCTGAAATTCAAGTGAATAGCTCTGCATGTCCTGTGAATTGATTTTACCCCCGTCTTGCCATGATTGGCAGGTCTGAATTCTGTAGCTCTAATATTAATGTTTTACCATTTTTTGTATTCAGACAAATCAAGTGACACCTTGAACTGCACCTGCTTCTGTACTACAGTTCAGCATTCGAGCAACAAAACTCAGAACCACTCACGGTAAAAGTAAAAAAAAAATCTAAATGAATCTATATGCCCTTTGAAATTAGGTTGAGCATGGTCCCATTTTTATACTTTAAAGAGCCTGCACTATTATAGAGATGTATGTAATGCTATAAGGTCACTAGCATTAGTCACTGTCTACAGTGAATTGCAAGTCAGGAGATATAATTACTGTAACATTTAATCAAACCATTAAACCCCAAACATCCCATTGTGGCATTACATCACTGAATTGTGCTCACTCACATTTTGCCCATTGTGGTGCACCAGGGCAGAAAGCTATATCCGTCATTTCTTGTTCTGCCTTTGTACACACCCTAGCATTCAGATCCGCCTCCTATTCAAAAACAACAACAAAAGAAAAAGCCCAAAGCCATCTTTGATGCAATTTCAGGGCTGTTGTAGATAATAGAAATGACAGCGTGTCTGTTCAACAGCAGTCGGCTAAATAAATATATTTGTATTGTTCATCCTCTTTAAAGAACCTAATGATACTATGAATGAACAAAATAAACACATATAATCCCTAAAAGGAGATGCATTTTAGCTTCAAATGTTTTAATTGCATTGTCTTATATATATATATATATATATATATATATATATATATATATATATATATATATATATATATATATATATATATTGACAATTGTATGTGTTTGCAGCCAGTTTTATATATTATATATATATTTTTGTTGCTCCTATAGAGTTGTTACCACTGAATCTGTCCTGCTTGTATTGATATCCTCAGTGCCGGGACTGAGCCCTGAATCTATCCTGCTTGTATTGATATCCTCAGTGCCGGGACTGAGCCCTGAATCTATCCTGCTTGTATTGATATCCTCAGTGCCGGGACTGAGCCCTGAATCTGTCCTGCTTGTATTGATATCCTCAGTGTCGGGACTGAGCCCTGAATCTGTCCTGCTTGTATTGATATCCTCAGTGCCGGGACTGAGCCCTGAATCTGTCCTGCTTGTATTGATATCCTCAGTGCCGGGACTGAGCCCTGAATCTGTCCTGCTTGTATTGATATCCTCAGTGCCGGGACTGAGCCCTGAATCTGTCCTGCTTGTATTGATATCCTCAGTGTCGGGACTGAGCCCTGAATCTATCCTGCTTGTATTGATATCCTCAGTGTCGGGACTGAGCTCTGAATCTATCCTGCTTGTATTGATATCCTCAGTGCTGGGACTGAGCCCTGAATCTATCCTGCTTGTATTGATATCCTCAGTGCCGGGACTGAGCCCTGAATCTATCCTGCTTGTATTGATATCCTCAGTGCCGGGAGTGAGCCCCGAATCTATCCTGCTTGTATTGATATCCTCAGTGCCGGGACTGAGCCCTGAATCTATCCTGCTTGTATTGACATCCTCAGTGCTGGGACTGAGCCCCGAATCTGTCCTGCTTGTATTGATATCCTCAGTGCCGGGACTGAGCCCTGAATCTGTCCTGCTTGTATTGATATCCTCAGTGCCGGGACTGAGCCCTGAATCTGTCCTGCTTGTATTGATATCCTCAGTGCCGGGACTGAGCCCTGAATCTATCCTGCTTGTATTGATATCCTCAGTGTCGGGACTGAGCCCTGAATCTGTCCTGCTTGTATTGATATCCTCAGTGCCGGGACTGAGCCCTGAATCTGTCCTGCTTGTATTGATATCCTCAGTGCCGGGACTGAGCCCTGAATCTGTCCTGCTTGTATTGATATCCTCAGTGCCGGGACTGAGCCCTGAATCTATCCTGCTTGTATTGATATCCTCAGTGTCGGACTGAGCCCTGAATCTATCCTGCTTGTATTGATATCCTCAGTGTCGGGACTGAGCCCTGAATCTGTCCTGCTTGTATTGATATCCTCAGTGTCGGGACTGAGCTCTGAATCTATCCTGCTTGTATTGATATCCTCAGTGCCGGGACTGAGCCCTGAATCTATCCTGCTTGTATTGATATCCTCAGTGCCGGGAGTGAGCCCCGAATCTATCCTGCTTGTATTGATATCATCAGTGCCGGGACTGAGCCCCCTTCCTTATTTCCTAAACCTTGTGACCTGATATATGTAGAGTAGATGGAGCCAGCATTGTCAGATGTTTTAAATGGAATGAGGTAGGTGCTTAGGATAAATTTATATGAACTCAATATGGGAGCAACATAACCTGGAAGCACTCTGATTGAAAACACCACAACACTAAGGGAATAAAAAAAACTTACAAACAAAACAAAACAACAAAAATTTAAAGGACATTTGAGGCTACTTATTAATTCCAAGTCTCTTCAAACAGCAGTGTTTGCTCACTCCTTGGAGTTGGATTTGTCTAAAGTAGAATTAGAATATGCGATAACAATTTCCACTGGCTATACAAGTACAGACATGTACAACAACAGGAGCCATAACAAATGGTGAATGTTTAGAAGAGAAGCCAGTCATGTATGTGTGATGATGACACTTCAGTTACAGATGATACTGACCTCTGCTGGTGGAATGAGTTAATAATACCGTTCTGCAACGTACATTTTTTTTACATTGGTGGGACACACAGGGGACCCTATCTATCAAAGCTTTTCTTTCTAGTGCAAACAATTTCTTAACTTTTGTGAAAGGAAAATAAAACTAGCACTGATGTAACATATTGTTAAGGTGTAATTCAAGAAAGAATTGTTTTAAATACACCCTGGAACCCACAGTTGTCATTCATAAGGTATAGCTATATTTTGAAACAATGGTGAACTTTCATAGGGGACTAGAACCAGCAAATGCAGGAATGAGCAATTGTTGTTCTGACTAGTTTATTGCTTAACCATTACATTAGAATTTGCATCTCGTCAGATACAGACCCTGCCTGTTTAATACCCATGGTATACAGTATACTATAAATGTGTTAACAACGGGAGCCTTCTTCACAAAGCCAGCCTCGGGTTGGGTCTTGTCTCTGCTCTGCCTGGATTGTTTTCCAAAGGCTGTGCCTGAACATGTCTCAACATGCCTCCACACAGGCATTCTCAATACAGGCACTGGAACTCAATTCAGCTTCATGTTATCCTTGCTTTGGTAAAGAGTGAGACGGTCAGATCTCATACATATTTAGTTCTGTATTTTACAATAGCAACTCACTTATAGTTATTTCTTTCATTGTTGCTTATTGGTCGCGGGTATCCTTAGTAACTCACGATTCATAAAGTTATGTTACATTGAGGAAATATTTTTATATTTCCACATGTTATACATCAAATAAAACAAAATAATGTTTCAAACAACACATATGAATACTCCTCTATTCCCCCACACATTGATTCCTGACTCCTGACACAGCATGGAGCAGCTACAATGGTGTTTAACATTGGTAGAATGGTACCACAATGGCTTTTACATAGCAATGGTATAACAACATGATCTTATACACACAGGTAGTCCATTGCAGTACCATTGAATTGTATTGTGCCAGTGGGGGTGGCACCTACAGACAGAACAGGGAACAAAGCTCACACTCCAGTCTGTTTGATTGGCCAGTGGTCATTAGAACGACAGCCAAAATAATAGAGCACAAAGAGAAGAGCTCTCTCAATGTGCTGATTTACAGAAGGACTCCATACATACAGAGAACGTATTAGCACACGGTACTGAAAAACACATTCACCCCGTTCATGCAGTCGCCTACAACCCTGCTGCAAACTATCACTTGTATTAGCTGATTACCTGACACATTTTGTCACATTCCCATTATGCATTTCGAGCTTATTCTAATCGATCTGGATTGGCTAAACAACAACAGAATAATGCATTGGCTTTAGTAGGAGAGAAAAGTGTTGCCATGTACTGGAAGACACATGGATCGTCACAGTTTCATGTCTGTACTGGAATGCAGGATCACTGTGGTGTGGTGGTTGACATTACCGCTAATGCTGGGGTTTTCTAATGGTCATAGGCTTTGGGGTAATACACTGCTATCCAAATGGCTATTTTTAAATCTTTTCTGTAAGAAAACCTGCCAATACATAAAGGAAATGAACAAGTGTCAGCTGTTTTTTCTTCTTCTTTCTGTTGTGAAATATGTTCCTCATTATAGGATATGAGCAACTTAATTCTTAAAATATGCAACTAAATTGATTTGATCAATATGTTTTTGAGTCCATAACATATAATTATAGTTTCAATAGCAAGAGGTTTAATCTGATACCATGATGTTGAGATACTAAAAGGGAAGCAATCCAGCTGCATAAAAAGATTTCCCCATCATCAAACACATTGATTCTGCTCAGACCTCTGTGGTAGATTGGATGTGCTGCTTGACTGCCTCTTACAGCGTATACCGTTCTGCTACACTGGTCAAGATTCACAAGCACCAGCGACTGTGTTGGAAAACTTTCACCACTAGGTGGGGCTCTTAGCACAAGTATTTGTATGTAAAAATAATGTGATATCTTGTAACAATTGTAAGTCGCCCTGGATAAGGGCGTCTGCTAAGAAATAAACAGTGCAGACCATTCAATGGATCTCAGCAGTGGCAGATCTGAGTTATTGCCGGATATACAGACACTGTTTTACATATTAAAATAGGAACAAGCCTGGCATTTTACATACTTTCAAAGATAAAACTACTCAAAACAGTAGAGTCCCCTTCTTTTAATCCTTGTAACAGTGCAGTATCTATATCTACCACTGCTAAGATCTATTGAATATACCCCAGTAAGTTTAAATCTAATACACTGTTTATATGGGAAGCAGCAATCTGACTCTGGGAGTTCGATGAAAGTGGTAAGCGAACTATCATATCCAGCATTATATTTAATGACACTATATTTTTCCATAACCTGGTAAAAAAACAAAAAAAAAAACCAAAGCTGATACCATACATACTTGTAAGACTACAACATTTCAATAACAACAGGTCACTGCATTTCCATTATATGAATTCCCTGTGGATACAGTTTATTTATTAACCAGAAAGAAAAAAGAAATTCAACAAACCTTGCCATTTCAAGCTGTACAAACACTCACTGAAACTCAGACATTTCCCACAATAAGACTCTCAGAATGGCAATGTCTGTCCCTGGTAGTCTGGGAGTACATAGGGTAGATTCTTGTACAATACTTTTTTTCAGAAAACAGATATTTTTAAGCTGACCTTATCTACCATTGGGAAGATGGAACAAAATGTTATTTGAAAGATAGTTATATAACTGTATCCTAGTGACCATTATGATTAAGTTATAATGTATGAGTGCTTGAATTGAGAATAGGCTGGTGGATTGTGGGACGAGAACTAAGGTATTACATTATTACTGTTCAATTATAGTACCTCTGTAGTTTGTACCTTATGTTTCATAAATCATGTATGTGATAATGTCTGGTGCTCAACGTGTGTCCATGCAGTTCTGTAAACTGTTTACAACTGCTTGGAATCTTTTAAAACTATTTATTAATATTATAGAATGGTGTGATTATGTAACAGACTGCAACTGCAGCAGCACTTCCATCCATCTGAAGCGGCACACCTCGCAATGACTGTTTAATTCTAACAGCTGAATACAACTAAAATGTCAACTCTGCTAGTTCACTGCTAGTATACACCTAAAACAAACACCAGCATTACTATGTGGCTGATTCTGCTTTGAAACT
This sequence comes from Acipenser ruthenus, assembly GCF_902713425.1. Classification (NCBI taxonomy): domain Eukaryota; kingdom Metazoa; phylum Chordata; class Actinopteri; order Acipenseriformes; family Acipenseridae; genus Acipenser; species Acipenser ruthenus. The sequence continues at coordinate 4,998,283 of NC_081190.1, read as the reverse complement.
GAAGCATGCGATTAGATGACGGCCAGTTTCTGTTTCTTACCAATTGACTATTCAGTGCTAACCCTAGGTGTTGTTATATCCAGTGTGGACATTCCAGTTCTTCTGTCCTGTCCTTCTTCAGTGCTAGCCCTAGGTGTTGTTATATCCAGTGTGGACATTCCAGTTCTTCTGTCCTGTCCTTCTTCAGTGCTACACCTAGGTGTTGTTATATCCAGTGTGGACATTTCAATTCTTCTGTTCTGTCCTTCTTCAGTGCTACACCTAGGTGTTGTTATATCCAGTGTGGACATTTCAATTCTTCTGTCCTGTCCTTCTTCAGTGCTAGCCCTAGGTGTTGTTATATCCAGTGTGGACATTCCAGTTCTTCTGTCCTGTCCTTCTGGGCGTACTCAGGTCTGTACCTCTAGCGGTCTTTGCGTTACTCTATCTGTTGGTTGTTGTTTAATTGTCTCTAGGGGGTTTACTCAATCATGTCAAGGCATCCTCAATCACTTTTGAATGTACAGTATAGTGGGCTGCCAGCTATGGATTTTCACCAGCTATGATTTAATGTGTAATATACCCTGATATTAATGTGATGCAGCCATCTGAAATGTCTTCATATTAGATAATGAGTATTGGATGGAAATGGTGTCACATTAAAATTAGCTACACTGGTCAATCGTTCTGATTTACATTTAGATCATAAAAAGTACAGACTCGGGCGCTGTCTAAGATACAAGCTGATTTTCACCCACTAAAGTGTAACAGCAGCTTATATCATCCAGCACTCAGTTCGAAATTCTATATGAACTAATAAGATCGAAGAAAAACAGACTTTAAGCTTCCATTAAAATGAAGCCTGTAGTTACTTAACCCTGACTCTACCTAAATAAATGACATGAATCCTTTTGGCTTTGTGGGACTCAGCAGCCCTACAAAGCTGCTGATGTAGTGAAAACAATCCCTTTTAGCATTGGTGGTGCAGTAATACGTTAATACATTATCACATTATGCTAAATTATATTTACAGAATGCAAGGCTAGAGCTATAATTCAACAGTGACGTTAAATCCTGAAGTGTGCTGCTGTGATTGAGACAGAGAAATCCAGGGTTATTACATGGTATTGTTAAACAGCTCCTGCTGTAGCTCTGATCTGTGGTTCCATTTTCTAAGCATTGTCAAAGCAACAGCTAGATTTAGAGTACTGGATACCATACTCAGAGCTTTCCATATGCAGTTATTAAACCCACAGACATACATGAACGATGGGATTATAATTACATTCATTATAAACGAAATATGTAATATAGCCATATTTTCATTTAGTCAGACTTTTAATTAATGGGGCTCAGTTTGCCCTTGTAAATAATCCTTTTACTCTATTTTGTATTCCTTAAAAAAATAACCAATATTGCTTTTGTAGACTTAAAAAAAGTAACACTTTACATTAAGTGTCTCTAGTTACTGTGTATTGTCATAGTAGTTACTTAGTAAAATCATGCATACTTGCACATAATGCATAGTTACAATGTACTTAATGTGTACATTTGTTTTGCATTATATAACCCGAATCCTAACCCTAGCCCAATCCCTAAACATAACCCCAATCCTCCTAATCCTAACCTAACCCAATTCCTAACCATAACCCTAACCTTCCTAATCCTAACCTAACCCAATTCCTAACCATAGCCCTAACCCTCCTAAACCCTAACCCAATTCCTAACCATAGCCCTAACCCTCCTAAACCCTAACCCAATTCCTAACCATAACCCTAACCCTCCTAACCCTAACCCAATTCCTAACCATAACCTTAACACTCCTAACCCTAAACCTAACCCTAACCCTTTTCTGATACAATTGTGTACTTACATATATTGTGCAAAAAGACTGACACATTAAGTACCTTGTAACTCTGCATAATAACATTGTAACTATGTGTCACTACACATGTATTTAATATGTAACTACTATCTAAATACACAGTATTTAGAACAGTTACTGTGTTACGAAAAAAAAGAAGTAAATGTTGAAAGCAGTGGAGCTTGAAATGTGGTTGGTACTGATGTGTTATATAAGGAGGAATCCGATTATTCAGTGAAGGGACAGTGCACACTCTACGATGCTGACAACAGCACACGATTGGCTCTGTGCTGTATGTCGTCCTATCGGAGAAACAGTGAGTAATGCTGGCATGGGGAAAACACTATAGCTTAATGAAGAAAACATAATGAAACATCGAAGATCAGAGAATTCACTTTATTTAAAGGTTGGTTTTTTTTACATAATTTTACATCTATTTATTTTTCATATCTTGCCTTGTGTATATCATTTACATAGTGATAATTCATGATATCACCACCTGCTGGCCCATTACAGTATTCTGCAATGAGTATCTCCTCTAATGAGCAGTGAATTGGATAAGTGAATGCTTTAGATGTTTGGCTATATTCCAATAATTAATATAACTAAACCCCCCAGTGGTCCCAGTGATTACAGGGAAGCCACGATTAAACCTTACAAACTAGTCTTTTTAACGAATATGATCTGCTTGTAGGTGGTTGGGGGGGGGGGGGGGGTGGCATAACCAAGTAGCAGGGATGACCCTCCATTCAGCTGGCTGGTAAATGCATGCCTCTGACAATGAGCTAGCCCGTAATGAGGTCACCATTTAGAATGACATTGCTTTACTGTCTGGATCGCAGACCTTGAAGGTCTTTTTAATGCCCTTTAAATATTCATTCTGTGGTTCCCTAAATTGGTGTTTGTGTTCCCCTGACAGCACCCAGAGCTACATTAATATTGCAGTTAGAGGTGAGTGGGTAGCAGGGCATTATTGAAGCCGGGGTTTCTCGTTTCCAGCAGCAGCTTTAAACATTGCCAGCTGTATTGTTCCCTGGATCTATTTTCCTTTATTGCTGCATGTAAAGTTGTCTGTATCCCAGCCCCCCAGGTTGAATTTACTTCAAGCTAACTGCTGGTTAAAATTAAGTAATATAAAGTGTTTTAATAAATACATAAGTAAACCAGGAGTTGCACAGGAGATTGACAAAATAATTACAAATGCATTTCACATGTAGCACACACTTTGTGTACATGGATAATGTATTATGCAAATTAAGCCTCAACATGGACTCTTTGACTATATAGCAGGATCAGTTTTGGTCACAATGAGAAAAACAGTGCTAACACCCTTAAATAAAGGGCTGATATTAAGAGCTTGGTTGGAAGGTTCTTCCGTATCCAGACTGCACAAATGACTGATGTTTCAAAACCGAAGACTAGGATATTTAAGAGAGCAGATTTCCATGAATAAATCATTGAATAGGGATTACGTACCCCCCTGTTTCTTCTCATATTGTTTATGTGCTAGTTGCTGGTGTGACCCCTGCAATATTGTGTGCACTCATCGTCTTCCAGCATGTTCAGTTATGAACTGCAAGATGTTATTACATATTGGAACATGATATCTATTTTTGTTGAGGCAGGGTTAGGGAGACAGTTTGGAAACTATACCTTTTTTCATATTACCCTTTCCTGTATATTCTGTTAGTACAATTAAAAATGGGTGATACCTTTAGGATTGGTTTAATTTGCATGTAAAATACACAAGTGAAAATATTCTGCTAAAATTTTAGCTTGCCCTTTTATTCCATTAATATGGAACACAATGTGCAACATTACTAGTAGGCCAGAGGTAAGGAGAAATACATCTTGAACAGATATTCAAGCAAGCATACAGTACATAAACATTCTGGCAATGTTCAGTGCTGAGTATCACAAACGACCCACCCTAATGGGAATATTAAAGTGTAAAACAACAGTAATGCGAGGTCAGCACATGGACTCAATCAAATTCAGAACATCTGGCTTTTTCTGTTCCTATGTGCTTTGGCTCAGAAACAGCTGAGAGGCTTGTTGCTCAGGGTTAGGGGGCAGCTGCACTGTCCTGCAGCAACAATGTCATTACACAGCCGGAGCACAGCTGCCCTCAGCTGTAGGCAGACACTAATGAATTTGCTACTTGAACTCACAGCGATTCACGGCACATGGTGCTAAATCAAAAGCAGTGTAGGAGCAAATTGTTTTCTGTGTCCAGGACAATACACCTCGCTTCTACACGGAATTAATCACAGTTAACTTTCTAAAAGTGACACTGCCAATTCATGAAGCAACTTGTCAGATGTGCCAATTTTGACTGGTATACGTGGGCTTAAGCATAGAGCTACTAAGGCTGTTTCTACAAAAACATTTATCTTAAAGTAAAATGAATTATACAGTAGACCTTCTCCTAAATGCCTAGGGTCTGAACCCTGTTCAGAGTACTAATTGTACTTCATCACATTAGATTTCATTAAACACCCAGTAATAAACTTCTGGAATAAAATCCAGAGACAGCTTGTGGCAGGATGACAGAGGTTTGAGGCTCAGAGACAGTGGAAAGGGCAAAATAATGATCTTTATTAAACAAAAAATAGTCAAATAAATAGGCACAAGGGCCCAAACAACAGGTTTAAACAAAATATAGAAATGTAGGCTGGGCATTCGCCTTCACTACAGTTTCTTTCTCCAAAAACTGAACAGCACAGCACACCAACAAACAAACTCACCCAAGAAAAACACCCCCCTCACAAAGGGTTTCACCTGCCCTTTTATAGTCTGTGGCTGGAGCCCAATTAACTAATAATTAACAATTAAACACTTAAGGCTCCAGCCACATTCTCACATGTATTTTACAGGGAGGAATTTAACCCCCTCCCTGCCAATCCAAAACAAAACAAGAATCACAAAAACATAATGAAAACAGTAAAAATAACAATAACAAAACACAAATTTTAGGAGCGAGCTGGCACCCCATCACACAGCTGTATATGTTTTATACACTTATCATAGAATTATGATGCATATCAATATAGCATGGCTTTTATTACAGGCCAGTTGTAGGTATCGGGGTACAGTGGGAGACTGCAGTGAGTGCAGTAGTCCCTGTAAATTAGGTCTAAAGTAAAAGCCTCTACACACCGGACGCGATGCGACAAGCGAATGTGTAGTGCGACACACCGCACCACGATACGAGCCGTGATACGATGGGGCGACACAGAAGCGATGTGAAAAAAATAGGATTGGTGTCTATTTTTGTGATTTTGTCACGTGACAGCTAGGGAATTGACCAATGAGGAATAGCTTCCTTTGCGTGCCTTCAGTAAACAATGGCGGAAGAAAAGATCATTCTTGCAGTATCAGAATATCCGGAGCTGTACAATAACACAAGGACACAAAAATAACATCTGGCTGTCCATTTCCAAGGAACTGGATATGGTGTGTATGATTTGTTTTTGCAATAAGTATTATGAAAAGCTGTTATGTATTCTACTTTTGTAAAAGCTGTATATCACACGCGTATATGTTGCCACTGGCGGGAAAGACAGAGGTGTAGCGAAAGTACCATTTTACAGAAGGACAAATCGTATTCTGTCTGGTGTGTAGAGGACTTAGTGAAACTGCAGCAATGCGACACAATGAATAGAACCTATACTTTTGGTAAGTATCTTTCACACGACAGGCGACACTACAGGCCAGGGCAACAATCATAGAAAAGCTTCAATACACGTGGTCCCCCATCCAGAATAAAAAAAAATATACAAGAAATATATTTCAAAAACATATTTTAAAACATATATTGAAATATTAAAAAATGGCTGCAAAAAAAATTGAAATACATGGTAAAAAATATAGAATCATATATATTTAAATATATTTTAGACATACATCTTTAAATATATCCAACATATTAGAACATAATAACATAAGAAAGTTTACAAACGAGGCCATTCAGCCCATCTTGCTCGCTTACCCCAGACAGGACAGGATGCTGGTACACACAAGGGGAAACAATAACACAAGGGTTAGCATCTGAAAGGGGGAACACAACAGACCACCAGTCCTTCTGGAGCCGATAGAAAGTCGAATCGCTCGGTCCCAGCATGCCTCGCTCTGGGCACATGCTAATTAGGTCCCTGATTCCTTGTACTGTGAGGTAATGTTATTTTTATTGTTTTGTGTGAAGACAGTAATGGCTTGTGTGTGATAATATAAAGTGTTAAACCTCTTCAGGAAAGGATAAATACAAATTAATAATAAATCAAAACTGAAACAGTGTGGGCACGTTACAGCATGCTAAGTAGCCTTTTTCTTTAAATGTATTGAAATATATTTTGATGATATCCAAAATATATTTTAGTATCCTGCCATCTATAAAATGTATCGTGTATTCTTGTAGGAATGTACTGAAATATATATATATATATATATATATATATATATATATATATATATATATATATATATATATATATATATATATATATGTTTTCTGAAATGTATGAGAATATATTTAAAAATATATTGCACTATACAGCATATATTTAGGAAAGAGTTGACAATATATTGCCATGTATTTTAAATGTATTTCTATTGCTTTGACATATACTGCAATATATTATTTTTCCGTATGGTCCAGCAGGGTGAAGCAGTCTCCAGAATGACGGAGGATAATACTTGCCATTGAAAAAATACCCAGAGCTGTATGACAAAGGTCATCGCAATTATAAAGATACAGATTTGAAAGTATATATTGGAGTCAATTCTGAAGGAACTGGATAAGCCAGGTATGTATGATTTATTGCCATATATGTTGAAATACTGTCAAAGAAGACACTCATAATTTCCACATCATGTTGACAAATATGTACCAGTCTTGATCATAGTTTTGTCAATAGCAATTTTTAATAGTACAGATCTAGCAGTTTTCAAACCTGTCGCATCACCTCTGTGTCGCTTCTGGTGTGTCTGGTCATGTTGCTGTGAAAGCATCTTGTCACACAATGAAAAATCACATGGAGGCCTTAACTCCTAATAAAGTACCCCAGGTGCTGTTCAGAGCACTTGCCTGGGTTTCGATCTCTTCACTTAAACTGCCACCTCCAGGTTTCAGTATCAGAGGGCTGTGAAAGCCACTCTAACAGTCTAGGTGGCAGGCAGGACCTGCTGTTATTTTTGCTGTCGTTTCCACACATTACTTGATGAGTGCTTTCATGGAGTCTCAAGCTGAACTCTGTAATCCACCTACTGAGAATAGAAGAGCTACAGTGGCAGATGCTCCCTGCTTCTGCAGGGTATGCAGACACAAACACGAGCTCAGCCACAAAGGATGTGCTTGGGAGTCAAATGGGCACCTGGGGACTATCTTTGTAAATATTGTCCACCTACATGGAAAAACAAATGCTATAGTGAGGAGTTTGTTCCAGCGTGAGAAGCACACACACTCACACACACACACACACACACACGCACACACCCACACACACACACACATACACGCACACACACACACACCCACACACTCACACACACACACGCACGCACACACACACCCACCCACACACTCACACACACACGCACACCCACACACGCACACACACACACCCACCCACCCACCCACACATGCACACACACACACACACACACACACACACACTGTTCAGAAAGTTGTATTCCACTTCTAAACTAGTCACACTGGGTCATTCAGAAGTATTTACATTGTGATATTTTTCAAAACATTTCCATTTTATTTTCTTCTTAGACTATTACTGAAGACACAAAAAACTATAAACTTTATCTAATTAAAAAACTAAATTATTCATTTTAAAAAGTATCTGATTGTTTTTATTGATTCAGGTTTCGTCTGTGAATGATAAAGTTATCATTTAAATAAATGCATTTGAAATGCCTGGAACTAGTGCTAGTGGAGCTTAAATAATGGTGTTACAAACCATTAATATCACTCCAAACATTGAGCACACGAGTTAGTCTTAAGCTAAAACTACAGCAGGAGTTGACATGTTCAGTGCATCATTACATCACTTTCATTACATTGTCATTTAAACTGAAGATTTCAAGATTAGTTCATTATACCATGACTGCAGGTGTATTGCTATAATCTGGAGTTGCAATGCAGTTTAACAGCACTCTGTAACTGCTGCCAGTATTTTTATTGCAGTTTAACTACACTGCAGTTCTTTTGTAACCTTGGTGATTGGCTGCAGCTAGTATAAGTGATTCAGGTCACTACTTCAGTGCAACATGACAGAAGCTGGGAGCAAACCGGCGATTAAGCACACTGCAAGCATGCCTTGGAACGATACCCTTAATATTTCAACATGCCAGCCAATCCGAATGGACCATTAATAATATTGTGTTTTTCAGTCTCACAAAATCATAAAGACCCTGCAGTTTTTATTACAGGTTTCTTTTTCTTAATACAAACTGTGCATTGCATATGAACCTATAACCCTTCACAACTTGTGTGTGGTGAAGCACTGTGTATACTGTTTAATGGCTCTGATCATAATAGACGTGTACTGTGACTATCACACAAGGACTGTGTGGTGCAAAAATATCCTTTTTAAAACCAGTTAATACAGTGTCCCTCATCTAGAAAACATCTGATGAAGGCACTAGTCAAAACTAAAATCATACAATCAAGAATTCACTGATTCCAATCCTGGTCGTGTTGCGTTGGAGATGTTAGCGGGGAGCCCACGGGGAATGCTACATTGGCGTTTGCTCTCACCATGCTTAGTTTCCTCTCCCAATTCACTCTCTGTTGTGCAATTAGGATACCACCTTCTTCCTTGCAGTTTTCTATGTTACAGATCAACACAATGGTCTGAAACTCAGCAGCTGTACTTCCTGCATTTGGGCACTAGAGGGTTCTGTGTCATCATCAGCAAATCTGAAGTGAAAAAATGTGTCCACTCTTCATTACTATATCAAATTGCTTTTGAACACATTCATTTAACATGCCCTGAATTTGGAAATGACATGTTGCCGTTTCATAGGAGTAAAATCTCAGCAATAACTTTTATAATATTTCTCAGCTGATCCCCACAGGCAACTATTGAAATTGGTTCTAATGGCATTTTCACAGCACAGTTAGTACCCCAGGCAACAGCATATTGGCTTACCAGGAAGCACAGAGCTCTAATCAGGCCAACGAGTGACAAAGATGCCCAGAGCTCTGCTCCAGATAATATAGAAAATATACATTTATTATGATCAAATAAGTACAATCTGAAGCAACCTGAATGAAGTGAAAGATAGTACAATGCATTTGATTATATTTAAGATATACAGCAGTCAGAATACATTCTTCTGGTCCTGTTTGTATATACAACACACAATGCAGCTTCCATAATTTATTATGACCCTCTGGGTGATATTGTCAAAGAATTGACTCTAGTCTTTAATCAATTCCTATTTTCTGAAAGCAGCCGATTCCACTGGTAAGAAATTTAAATTATTTGAAATTTCATTAATTTCAATTTTCTTACCAGTGGACTCGGGGGAGGGGCAGTTTAATGGTGTACCAGGTGTGCATGGATATGATTCTGAAAGCTCTATTGAGGCCAAATAGGTGAGTATTATAAAGATACCAGGATGGTTGGCTGAAACAAAAAAAAGCGATTCAAAGTGAATCTAAAAAACAAAATTAATAAATAATTTAAAACTCTGATATTACGCACCAATAAAGAGAAAAGAGAAAAAAATTGAAAAATATTGGCAGTTGGTAGTGCCTTTTATAATTACACTGTATTGACACAGATGGCTATTGATTTACAATGTAATTACTATGTAACTAGGAATGCATTTAGAATTGAATTGCACTGTAGTTAGAAACACTTGATCTATTGCAAGAGAGCTTCTTAACCACGATGCAAAAGAGCCGGGCTCCTCTGTGTGTGTGGTTATAGAGCTTTTAACCTCATCTCATCTCACTGGCAGGGGACCGAATCCGTAACAGCAGTGCATCACACTACACTGCACGTTACATTATCAAGCAATGAGGTGTGTATTGTGCTAGTCTGCAGTAAGGACATGTTGTGTCACTGCATACAGCCTCTGTGCTCTAGCCGAGGACTGTGTATTATAGATGCTTTACAATGCAGAATGAGGGATGACAAACACATCACAGGACAAATGGGTTCAAACCTAAGACAAAACTATAACAGAACATCTTGAGAACAGCTCTGCAAACACACATACAACAAGCTATTCTGAACACAGTGTTCCAGTGTTCTTTCACAATCTGACACATACAACATATTGAGGGCATTGAATTAGTTAAGGGACCTGGCGGGTTATAGCAAATGGAATGATTCCATAAATCTTTGCTGTCATGCACATTTTCTATTCATTATTTTGAAAGAATGTTTTACAAAACCTATTTGATTTAAATGTATATCTGTTACTGTTTCTCTTCTGAGCTTATGTCACCTCAGAAGGGTCTTTGGGTCAAAGCACTCCAGTCGTTAGGGGAAGCAGCTGGATGGTAAACTATAGTAAAGAAAGCGTTGAAGGGGTGGGGATATTTTCACTGTCTAAGTGTAATGACCAGAAAAGACCACCTGAAAATGAGGCATGCAAACAGAGAGCAAGGTTTTTAACTGAAAATGAACGTTCGCTATAACATGTGTTTCTTTCAAAACTACACATTTGATATCTACGAGGCAAATGGAACAAGCTGTAACAAATGTTAAATAAAATGCCTACTAGGTAAATGTTACATTGATATTAAGTTTAATTATCTAAAAGGGATATCTTTTATATGTGTAAAATAAAAAGAATAAAAAACTGGGGCAAAACCCTGCTTTGAGAACATACATCAAGTTAACACTTTTTTTTTAGTTCATTGTCAGTTTCTTCTGTGCTGTGAATTATGACTTAATGCAATGTAATTAAATCGCTGCAACATAATTGCTTTTAATATTTTTTTATGATCAGGACCCTGTTAATGGCTTAAAGGTAATTTAATATCCATTACAATCCATTGTATATATATATACTGTATAGAGAGAGAGAGAGAGAGAGAGAGAGAGAGAGAGAGAGAGAGAGAGAGAGAGAGAGAGTTCTACAATCGATTAAAGAACTTTCTGTTTGCTAAAGACATTCATTTTTAGCGCCCCCCCCCCCCCTTCCCTCCCCCCCTCACTGATTTGATATCTTAACCAAACACCACAATGCAGCTGGGATATGAAAACTAAAACTACATTTGTGAGTCTCTAGTACTGATGTCACCTACAAACTTTGGAAAAAAAACATGTTTTCGTAAAGAGAGCCGCCTTGTTAAAATCGAAAACATGCAAGTAAAAACAGATATACTACTTGTGCACATGCTGGTATGTTTCAATGACTGCTATTGGTTTTAGCAGCTGTTTAATTCCTGGAAGTGGATATTATCATTTGGAACAACACTTCTACATTCATTTAGCGTGATTGCCTTTGATGGCTAAAAAGCTATAATTATCACCAAAAAAAGATCAAAAGATCAAACAATGACTCTTCTTCCTATTTCCATTATGAATGCTGTATTCAGCAAGGGACTTAGAGATGTAAACAGGTATTGTTTTCATTTTTTTTTACTGACATGCTCTGCATAGCAGTGTACTGCAAAATGAATCAAACTGCAAGTGAATCAAATGTGCATGATACAGGAATTAGGATTTTATGAGACATTTGTAAGGCATTCATATTATAGTTTTCAATCATTAAGAAAAAATAAATAAAAACATTCCCTGCTGAGCACTTCCACTTATTAGATAGGTCTCAATGTGCAGATTTGAAAGAAACATGCTGAAGTAAACATGGCTTTTTATTTAAGTGATATCTGGTACTGCACTCGGTTAAGGACATATCAGTTTTCAAGTCTTGCACTTCCTTGGTCAGTTCACCTGGAGGGTGAACTTGATCCAACGCCTGCAACCACTTCTTTCCTGTCTTTCACCAACAGACGTACATGTGTAAGCGATTTCCTGAAGGTAAGTCATGTACTTAATGTGTCATTGTTTCCTGCACGATAGAACCCTAACCCTTTTCTGAAACAATCGTGCGCTTACAGATATCATACTAAAAGATATCCACATGAAGTCCATTGTAACTATGCATAATAACAATGTAATTATATGTACAGTAAGTACAGATGTATTTACTAAGTCACTACTATCTAAAGTACCCACTTTAGTCCTCCAGCTACTTGTCATGAATTGTAAACTCTTCACTTTTGTAATGTTACCCCCCCAAGAGGATTGATTCAGTCAAGTCTGGATTACAATAAAACAAGACTTCTCTTTATTTGTAACTCAGTATTAGCAACACCCAGGCTTGAGAGAGCATTTCCAAACTGATTTTGATATTCAGCATCACAAAATAGGCTCAAAGGAGTTGTAATTTTAATGACGACATTGTGAAATTGAAGCACTTGGTGAACCCAAGGCAACGTTTCCTTAGCTGCACCCAGTAGAACAGCTGTACTGTATGCCTGTCAATGCAGAAGATAGAAATTGATCAAGGTAGACTTGGTCTGACAGCTGAAAGATTTACTGGCAGAATATTGGACAGCAGCCAGTAGTTCTCTGTTGAATCCCCTTAGGTCATGTGTTTCTATCTCCCAGACGTAAAACAAATACTGAAAAAAAAAAAAAACATTTACAGATGCATTAACACTGCACCCTCTGCAGTATCTGCCTCACTTTATCCCCACACTTTATCTCAGAGAACACAGTCTGTTGTGTTCAGTCTTTCTTTCCATTATCCTCCCATTTCTCAGTCTGGAGCCAGCATTGAAGAGCTATTGACAGGCTGGACTTGTCAAACAATTGTACAGACATGACAACAGTGTATGGAGGGAAATGGCTGCCGGGCATGGATTACACTCTGGCTGTGAAAAGCAAGATAAGAACATGGTTTGGTGGTTACAAGTGGCCTGCACACCAATAAAAGAAGCAGCGAAACACTGCCCACGTGTTATTCCTAAAAGCACTTGCATTTGTATCCATATCATTTCTTAACATAATGAATGGGATTTGACTGCCATTAAATAAGTGACAGTGAAATGTATTTAGTTTTGCTAGGCCATTCAGTGTTACTGTGATCACAGCGTGTACATGATAACATAACTATAACTCTGGAATCTCTTTCCTAGCAATTCATAGACTGTATTTATTTAATTGTTTTATATACATTTTGGGTTCTCAAACTCAAGCAAAGTTCTGTTCCAAACTGCAATGTGATTAGCAGCAGTGGTTTACATTTCATTTGCAAGGAATCTCAAGCGTTTCTTTCTTAAAGTTCATGTTGAGTCCAGTGCAGTTGCACCTCCCTCAAAGTTATGAGCACTTCAGGAAGGAAGGATGTTTATATAGCATTGAAATGTCGTTAACTCTGAAACTTGTATTCATTTCAATGGTTTCATGGGTGTACTGGGTCAATAAAAGAGCTACATCTTCAACATGAGGCTGACAAGGTTGTAAGTGTGGGGCTCATTAAATTGAGGTTGTACTGTATATACAAATGGACTTGAACTAACTGTAATGTTGTATTGGATTGGATGGGTTAGTAGAGTGGGGTGCTTTATTACTGTAGTAGTAAATGCTGCAGTCACTTCACTCAAACAAGGGTGACAATCGCATGTGATTTTAAAAGGATGAATTCAGCCTCTGTGTGTGTGTGTGTGTGTGTGTGTGTGTGTGTGTGTGTGTGTGTGTGTGTGTATGAGGTGGGTGGGTGGGGGTGGGGGTGGGGGTTGTTTGGGAACTACTATGATAAAATGAATCCTCCGACCCAGATTATTCACAATTGTATAAACTTTTTAACTGTTACAAACCAGAAGCCAGCAACATGTCCCACTATCTTCCAGTATTGCTGAACATGAAAGACATATTTTGTCAACACATATAGTGCACGATTATTTGCATCACAAGCAGCTTTCCTATTCCTGAGAATGTGCTCAACGTGTGACAGAGCACTTAATGGAATCTGAGTGTCATTTAATTATAGCTCCCATTAGATTGGGAATGCATTTCTATCACTTAGGACAGAATGCTTAATTAGCTGATTAACAAATTGGAAAACAATAGGTATATCATTCATTATTATTGTATCTAACATAACACTGGCTTTAACTAGCAGGCTAAATAATAGAAGTCTAATGACATGTTGTGGCAAAGTGCCCCGCCCCTGTGTGCATTTGTGTGATCTGTGTTGTATGTTGCGTGCGTGTGTGTGTTAATGTTGGTGTATAGATTGGTACACGGGATATAAACGGGTCTGTGTTTCACGTGTATTTAAAGTGTAGATTTGTATTTAGGCACGAGGAGAGCACAAATCACTTCACGTGCTGGTTAAATGTAATATGTGAGCACGGGGTTGCACAGAATTAATTCACGTGCTGGGATTCAAGTGAATAATTAATTAGTAATTGAATCCCAGCACAACAGTATAAATAGGCACATTTTTAGTCAGTCAGGGTTGGGTGTTCGAGAGTGGAGAACGGGTGAGAGAGAAGGAGAACGTAAAGTAAAGGAAAATAATAATCTAGTTGTTTGTACTCACCGTGTTTGTTTGTCTCCGTGCACCGTTTGTTAAGTGTTTAGTCCGTTTTGTATGTCTATTTATTTTGGCGTGTAGTGCCGTGTCCTGTGTTTTTGGTTGTGTTTAAAACCTTTTATTTTCTGTTTATTAAATGCTGAGCGCAATCACGCGCTCAGCTTAAACCAAACTCCACATCTCTGTCGTTTGTGTTCCTGTCTTCTGGTCTGACGCCACCCACTCTGGCCGTCTTTGTGACACGTGGTGTCAGAAGTGGGATAGCCGCGCCTCCAAGCGTCAGACCAGGAGGGGTTTTGTTTATAAAAAAAAAATAAATAAATAAAAAAAAAAAAAAAAAAATAATGGCAGAAGACGCCACAAAATGGCGGGACTGGTTCCTGGAGAATGCTGGGCTGGAGGCCCAGGCTCTGCCCATAGTCGTTCGGGCCCTGTGGATGATGGACAGTGAGAGATGGGAGGCCTATCAGCAGGAACACACCCCAAACACCTTGGAGGAAGGTGTGGAGTTTCTCCTCAGCTACCTGGAGGCAACGATAAACGGAACAGCAGCCCAGGTAGCAGGACCACCAGCAGAGGAGTACCTGCTGTCCCCATCTCCACCAGCAGAGGGTGAATGCCTGCTGGTTTTGCCTCCACAGCCCAAGCGGGAGACAGATAAAGAGGTGAAGGACAGGGAGGAGGAGTGCCGCCTAAGGGCCAGGCATCCACGGCGATGTAACAAGCCATCGTCGGGGTGCCTCCTCTGCGACCAGGATCACCTGTTCGCCCACTGTCCCTTCCGCAGTTATGGGGAGGAGCCTGAGCGTCCACAGCCCAAGCGGGAGGAGCCTGAGCGTCCACAGCCCAAGCGGGAGGAGCCTGAGCGTCCACAGCCCAAGCGGGAGGAGCCTGAGCGTCCACAGCCCAAGCGGGAGGAGCCTGAGCGTCCACAGCCCAAGCGGGAGGAGCCTGAGCGTCCACAGCCCAAGCGGGAGGAGCCTGAGCGTCCACAGCCCGAGCGGGAGGAGCCTGAGCGTCCACAGCCCAAATGGGAGGAGCCTGAGCGTCCACAGCCCGAGCGGGAGGAGCCCAAACGTCCTACGCCTGAGCGGGAGGAGCCCGAACGTCCTACGCCTGAGCGGGAGGAGCCCGAACGTCCTACGCCTGAGTGGGGGGAGCCCGAACGTCCACAGCCCAAAAGGGAGGAGTCGGTGCGTCCACAGCCCAAAAGGGAGGAGTCGGTGCGTCCACAGCCCAAAAAGAGGGAAGTCGGGGCTTCCACAGCCGTAGGACCCAAGCTGCCAGCAGAGGGAGAATGCCTGCTGGTCCCACCTCCACCAGCAGAGGGTGAATACCTGCTGGTGCCGTCCCAAGAGCCAGAAGGGGAGGAGTTACAGGCTCAACCCCCTGAAAATTTTTGGGGGGGAGAAGGGCAGGATGCTGGTGTCCCCCAGCAGCCTCTAGCTATGCTGCTGAAGGCAGCACGGCGCGCACATGCCCAGCCGCCACAGCAGAGGGAGCCAGCACCGCCACAGCCTCCCTCTGAGTGGCCAGCATCAGCCCCATCGCCTCTACCTCCGCCACCTCCACCAGCAGAGGGTGAATACCTGCTGGTTCCACCTCCACCGCAGTGGGAGGACTGCTGGCCCCTCCCACCTCCACCAGCAGAGGGTGAATACCTGCTGGTTCCACCACCGCCAGGAGCAGAGGAGCTGGAGCTGCCTCTGCCTCCACCACCGCCAGGAGCAGAGGAGCTGGAGCTGCCTCTGCCTCCACCACCGCCAGGAGCAGAGGAGCTGGAGCTGCCTCTGCCTCCATCACCGCCAGGAGCAGAGGAGCTGGAGCTGCCTCTGCCTCCACCACCGCCAGGAGCAGAGGAGCTGGAGCTGCCTCTGCCTCCACCACCACCAGGAGCAGAGGAGCTGGAGCTGCCTCTGCTTCCGCCACCGCCCGGAGCAGAGGAGCAGGAGCTGCCTCTGCTGCCCGTACCTCCGCAGGGAGTACGGTGGCCGGAGCCCCAGAAAGGGGAGCTGCCGGCCACGAAGAAGGGGGAGGAGGTCTGGAGACCACTTTCCCCAGCAGCAGTTTCGCTGCAGGAGTTCTTGTGGCCGGAGCCCCACAGGAGGGAGCTGCCGGCTACGAAGAAGGGGGAGGTCGGGGGACCACCTGCCCCCGCAGCTTTTTCGCTGCAGGATGGGACCAACAGGCTGTCAGCCGTGCCACTACCGGCAGGGGTGCTGACAGCATTGCCAGCCAAGGGCCCACTGAAGCCTCCCTTCCCAGCCCGAGACTTTGTTCTGGACTGCTGGGTTTTTAAGGGGGGAGGTGGCCGTTGAGGCCATGTGTGCTGCGCACAAGGGGGGGTATATGTGGCAAAGTGCCCCGCCCCTGTGTGCATTTGTGTGATCTGTGTTGTATGTTGCGTGCGTGTGTGTGTTAATGTTGGTGTATAGATTGGTACACGGGATATAAACGGGTCTGTGTTTCACGTATATTTAAAGTGTAGATTTGTATTTAGGCACGAGGAGAGCACAAATCACTTCACGTGCTGGTTAAATGTAATATGTGAGCACGGGGTTGCACAGAATTAATTCATGTGCTGGGATTCAAGTGAATAATTAATTAGTAATTGAATCCCAGCACAACAGTATAAATAGGCACATTTTTAGTCAGTCAGGGTTGGGTGTTCGAGAGTGGAGAACGGGTGAGAGAGAAGGAGAACGTAAAGTAAAGGAAAATAATAATCTAGTTGTTTGTACTCACCGTGTTTGTTTGTCTCCGTGCACCGTTTGTTAAGTGTTTAGTCCGTTTTGTATGTCTATTTATTTTGGCGTGTAGTGCCGTGTCCTGTGTTTTTGGTTGTGTTTAAAACCTTTTATTTTCTGTTTATTAAATGCTGAGCGCAATCACGCGCTCAGCTTAAACCAAACTCCACATCTCTGTCGTTTGTGTTCCTGTCTTCTGGTCTGACGCCACCCACTCTGGCCGTCTTTGTGACACATGTATATTATAGAATGAAATTATGGAAAGAAGCTATGTATTTGACGACTAAAAAAAAAAGTGCTCTGTGCCTGTATCTGCGATCCATTTCTGGACTCTCTATGCTGCTTTCTGGACTGGATTAACATCAAGCCATCCACTGTGCCTTCCCCATTTTAGACCATAGTAAAACTAGAAGGGAACGAACATCCATCATTAGTACATGGTGTGACTGTCTGTCTGTGATGTATTTCACAGAAATTAATAAGGAAGTGTATGTCTAAGTCCTAAAACAGTAGTGTTACACGTGGGAGAGTAGGGGGGCTGTGTGATTGTACGATGTTAGACAACAAGCTGGTAGA
Organism: Acipenser ruthenus; assembly: GCF_902713425.1. Classification (NCBI taxonomy): domain Eukaryota; kingdom Metazoa; phylum Chordata; class Actinopteri; order Acipenseriformes; family Acipenseridae; genus Acipenser; species Acipenser ruthenus. The sequence continues at coordinate 4,980,538 of NC_081190.1, read as the reverse complement.
TATCCTTTACGAGGTTCTCTGAAACAAATAAATGACATCAGCTCAAAATGCCTGCGAACTGACCCGTTATCTGATTTGATTGCGCAGTGAATTACTGCATAGAGAACAAACACACTCCCAAGGCAAGCTAGTACAAGACAGATGGATGTTTTAGTGAGAACAAGGAAGCAATGTCATAGGTCGATGAGGACCTATCAGGCTGTATCTGAAAGAAAGCATGCATGTTATGAGACCCTGTCTGCTTTTCTTCACCTTTTCATTGAACTTCTTCCACGGGACGTTTTTAACCTCTGTCGTGCTGCCATGCCACAGTCAAAACAAACATCAAAGTATCTGAGAGTATTAGAGAGTATTTGAGATCACAAACTACAATCTTTAAAATAGAGACAAAATACAGCCATTCCAAATTAAAGTACCATTATGTTATATAATGCACGCTCTTGTAGAGATATTGGAATAATTTCTGTGTGTTACATATGATTTGTGTGTTATATACGAGCTGTGTAGTAGACTCTGGAAATAGGATTATTTATTGTATAACATGATGCTTTTGAAAGGTGAACGTTATACAAAATGTGCCTATTACACAATGGATTCAATACTGGGTCCTTTGAATATACCATAATATGTTTCAGCACACTCATTCATTTAGTATTGATGTGTTTTATGAGATTTCTGTTGCTTTAGAAAGTTAAATGGCATTATTGTGCTGGTGTTTAATTATCAGTGGTAAAGAGTAGGATGGTTCCAAGCTGTGACTTTAATTCCATTGTCTGGGTTTTCAGTTGTAATTAAACTTTAAGACGCCCACCTATTTAATAAAAAAAAAAAAAAAAAAACTACAATACTGCCAACAGTCCAATTTAATTACTGAATACAGGGTGTTTAATGAAAAATGGCCAGTGTGCTATTAACTTGTCACTTTTTTTTTTTTAAATAGGTGTGTACTGGGACTTAATTTAAGATAAATGCATTATTCCTGGATTTGACCATTAAAATAACTTAAAAAAACCAAATCTTAATTTAAATCCATATCGCTGAAGTAATTATAGCTATAATTTCAGACATCTTAGCTGTTTTGAACTTCCATTAGCTAAACAGTACTTTGCCATGGGCTCAGTAGAAGCTGTTCAGCTGTGATTGCCAGATTGTCTTCCACCATAGACATATGGCACTTAGGCTAGATTAGCAATGGGCCGGTATAGTTGTAAAAGACAGTCTTCTGGAACAACTACTGTGTATTGACCTCAATACAAAAGGAAGCTTGATTCACAGTAGGTGTTCAGTAGGTGGCGCTGGCTGTCACAATGATACAGATACTTTGCTGATCCAGCCTGGGTAACCTATGTCTGTGGTGAAAGAGAGACTGGCAGCTAGAACTCAAGAGCTGCTCTCACTAAAGCCCCTTTCACACTGGCACTCTTACCTGGGTCCGGGTGAAAACACATACTTGGGCTGTACCCGGGTCTCAGCGACCCACCTCAGGATGTGGGTTGACATGCTTTGACCCAGGTTGAGCGAGACCATGCATGACGGCCGTTTGTAAGCCGACGAAATAACAAACAGCAACTCCTGCGGTGAAGGTTTCATTCCGCAAGGAACATTTCTGTTTATTCTGTGGAACTTTAAGTGAGGGAATCTACTAGTGGTCAGTCTACAGGCAACCAGGGTCAGAGGCAGATAGGTAAGTTCCTGCTTTAAGTAATTTTAAACTAACTACATTTGGTAACATTGTAAGGTGGTGTTTGAATTAGCTGAGTTAGTGTGTGATTAGTACCAGGTGAGTGGTTAAATTGATTAGAAGTTGATTTGCTACTTGATTGGTTTCCACACAGTTTAGTTGGTTCTTTTGCCACACAGCTGTAACATTAATCCAGCAGCCTATTTCAGCACCAGCAAACTGAAGAGCCAGCAACAAAAGAGCCGGGAATCTAGCTGCGGGAGTCCAGCGAGGGGAGGCCTGCGCTGAGACGCTGTTCGAATAGATCCGAACCTAACAGAGCCGTGGTAGAAGCAATCTACTAGTCAGGTCTGTACCCTCTACCCCACTGCCTGTCCTGCTATGACTATCTCTCACATCCCTGTTCTGTCCTCTCGTCCTCGTCCTCTGCCCTCTCTCCGCTGCTGCTCCTTCAACCCCTCTAACCTCATCCCTCTGCCTCTCCCCCCCTCCCGCACACTCTCTGGTGCACTCTGGAACTGTCAATCTTCTGCTAACAAAGCTGATTTCATCTCTGCCTTTGCCTCCCACCTCTCTCTCGATTTCCTTGCACTTACTGAAACCTGGCTGTCCCCTGATAACACTGTAACTCCTGCTGCCCTGTCCTCTCTCTACGTCCTGTCCCATACCTCGCGTCTCACTGGACGGGGAGGTGGGACTGGTGTTCTCCTCTCTCCCTCCTTACTCTTTTCTGTCCCCCCCGATCTCTCCTCACTCTCTGTTAATACCTTTGAATTTCATGCCGTCCAGCTAACCTCTCCCTGTCAACTCCTGCTAATTGTACTGTACCACCCCCCTGGGCCTCTCGCTCACTTTCTGGATGAACTTGACTATCTACTCTCCTCCCTCCCCTCTCTGTCTACTCCAACTGTCCTGTTAGGTGACTTCAACATCCATCTCTCCAACCCCAGCCACTCTGCTGGATTCCTCCCTCTCCTTCACTCCTTCGACTTCTGTCTCTCTCCATCCCCTCCTACCCACAAAGCTGGCCGTCAACTGGACCTCACCTTGTCCAGGGCCTGCTGCCCCTCCACCCTCTCTGTCACCCCCCTGGACCTCTCTGATCACTATTTCATCTCTTTTTCTCTGTCTCTCCCCTCTCTCCCTGCTCCCCCTACCCCCACTGTCACCTCTCGCCGTAACCTCTGCTCTCTCTCCCCCTCCGTCCTTGCCTCCACTGCTCTCTCTCACCTCCCTCCTATCGACTCCTTTTCACAACTCTCCGTAGACTCTGCTACATCCACCCTCTTCTCCTCCCTCACCTCCTCCCTCGACTCCCTCTGTCCCCTCACCTCCCGACCTGCTCGCCCCTCCCCTCACCAACCCTGGCTCTCCTCTGCGCTCCGCTCAGCAAGAATCACACTGCGATCTGCTGAAAAGAAATGGAAGAGAACCAAACTCCCTTCTGCCCTAGACCTTTACCGCACTCTCCTCTCCTCCTTCTCCTCTACTCTCTCCTCTGCTAAATGTACTTATTTCCAATCTGTAATCCAAGCATCCACTAACAACCCACGGAAACTATTCTCTAACTTCTCCTCCCTCCTAAACCCTCCCCCCCTCCTCCTCCCTCCTCTATCTCCCCTGATGACTTTGCCTCCTTCTTCTCTTCTAAAATCTCAGATATCCGCACTCTTTAACACCTCTCCCTCCCCCGCACCCCCTCCTGCTCCAACCCTTACACCCACTGCATCCCCTACTAACTCACCCTCCTTTTCCATCTTCTCGCCCCTCTCAGACTCTGACCTCTCCTCCCTGCTCCAGGGTCACAAACCCACCACGTGTGCCCTGGACCCCCTCCCCACTCATCTCTTTCAAGCTGCTGCTCCTGCTCTACTTCCCTTCATCTCCTCCCTTCTCAACACCTCTCTACTTTCTGGTCTCTTTCCCTCTGCCTTCAAAAAAGCCTCTATCACTCCCCTCCTCAAAAAACCTACCCTCGACCCCACCTCCTTCCAGAGCTACCGTCCTGTCTCCCTCCTACCCTTCCTCTCCAAAACCCTCGAGCGGACTGTACACCGCCAGCTCTCTGCTTTCCTGTCCAACCACTCTCTGCTCGACCCTCTCCAATCTGGCTTCCGCTCTGCTCACTCCACTGAAACCGCCCTCCTGTCTGTCACCAACTCACTGAAGTCTGCCCGAGCTGCCTCTCTCTCCTCTGTCCTAATTCTCCTCGACCTCTCTGCTGCCTTTGACACTGTTGATCACTCTATTCTACTATCATCTCTCGCTGACCTGGGGATCTCTGGCACTGCTCTGGCCTGGTTTTCCTCCTACCTCTCCAACCGCACTTACCAGGTAACCTGGCGTGGAGCAACCTCCACATCTCGCCCTCTCTTAACAGGAGTCCCCCAAGGGTCAGTCTTGGGTCCTCTCCTGTTCTCTCTCTACACCCACTCCCTGGGCCCCCTCATCGCATCCTATGGTTTCTCATACCATTTCTATGCTGATGATGCTCAGATTTTCCTTTCCTTCCCCACCTCTGACTCCACCATCTCCTCCCGTATCTCTACCTGTCTGTCTGCTATTTCCTCCTGGATGCACTCGCATCACCTCAAACTCAACCTCTCTAAATCTGACCTCCTTTTCTTTCCCTCCTCCTCCCCCTCCTCTGATCTCTCTATCTCTGTTCCTCTGGAATCTACCACACTCTCTCCCTCTTCCTCCGCTAAGAACCTCGGAGTCACCCTGGACCCCTGCCTCTCTTATTCCCAGCACATCTCCACTCTGGCACGCACTTGCCGATTCTTCCTGAGCAACATCCGAAGAATCCGACCCTTCCTCACCAACCACGCCACCCAGCTCCTGGTCCAGGCCTTGGTACTCTCCCGCCTAGACTACTGCAACTCCCTCCTGGCTGGCCTCCCTGCGTCCGCCACCCGTCCGCTCCAGCTCATCCAAAACTCCGCTGCCCGCCTGGTGTTCTCTCTGCCTCGCTTCTCCCACGCAACTCCACTACTCCACTCACTCCACTGGCTCCCGATCACCGCTCGCATCCAGTTCAAGACTCTTGTACTAGCCTACAGATGCCTTGACCAGACTGCACCCAGCTACCTCCAGACCCTCATCTCTCCCTACACCCCCACTCGACCTCTCCGCTCCGCCTGCACTAGAAGACTGGCTCTACCTCCTCTACGCTCCCCTGCCTCCAGAGCCCGCTCCTTCTCCACCCTTGCTCCGCAGTGGTGGAATGACCTTCCTACAGATGTCAGGACCACCCAGTCCCTGACTATATTCCGGTGCCTCCTTAAAACTCACCTCTTCAGACAGCACCTGTAGAACTCCTCTGTTTTTCCCCTGTGACACTATCACCCTTCCTTAAAATGCGCTTTATTTGCTCTTATCTGCCCCCTATTTTACTGCATTTAATCCTGTACTTCAGAGTACTGTAATCTGCCAAGTGTTTAATCTGTAGTATTTTGTAATTAATCATATCCTGATGTAACTATCACTGTCACTGTTATCTGCTGTATTATTGAATTGTTTTTTGTCACACTTGTACTTGCTTGAACCGAAGTCATTGTATTTATCATGCTCTTAATTGTATTATTACTTGTACTGTGATTCTGAAATGTATTTGCTTACAATTGTAAGTTGCCCTGGGTAAGGGCGTCTGCTAAGAAATAAATAATAATAATAATAATAATAATAATATTCTGTTTAGTCATATTTTTGTTGCCCGAGACACACCATGAGCCAGACTGCAGCAGGGATGAAGAAACGTTTGCTCTAATCAACATTTGGGCCGATGGTTCAAGAGAAGCTTGGATGGAAGCGTCCGTAACAGGCTGCTTCCAGGGCAGCTTTGTATTGTTTCCTTGCGTCTGTCACCCAGGTCAACCCTGCTTTATCAAAAGCAGTGTGAAATCCAGTAGCCGACCTGCATGACACCGGGTCCTGACCAGGGTAGGTTACGAGACGGGTAGAGCATGCCAGTGTGAAAGGGGCTTTAGACTCTCAGAAAGCGAGTAAATGCAGTCAGAACCACCCAGAATGAACACAAACATCATACAAAGTTAATAAAAGAACACATATGAAATGCATTTTGAAGTTGTGTGGTCTCTAATAATCCCTCACAGACACAGAAGGCTTCCAGCTGTATTGGTGCTGTTGGTAACTCATTGTCTTCATCAGGACCTTGCAAATGTGCTGCAGAAGATACAGGTGGGATTGTATCTGTTTGCATTCAACAGGAAGGCTTCATGTTTCCCATGGTGATTTGGAAACATGCTTGTGATCAGCAGAAAGAACTGCAACGTGGGAACTGCACCAACAGAGAACATCAATATTCTCATATAAGGTTAATTGCCATTTAAACTGTTATTCGAGATACTGGAGTAAAGCACTTTAGATTCATCTTTTAATGGTCTCTATGTAAGTGATCAATAGGTTTTATTAAAAAGAGATTTGTCATTGAATAAGCATGCATTAGTGTACCAGCAATCATATTTAAATGGCATACATGTTATGGGCTTGCTCCTTGGTGATTACAGGCTCTTTTTTAGATGGTTAGGAGAGCTATCTACTACAGATTATAGAACAGTCATAACTTTAAAGATTTGGAACAATATATTGAAGTAGTTGACAGGAGTTATTTGATCTTTTTAAACCATTACGAAGTTGCCTCTTACAGGACATTGGATAACCATTGTAAATCAGGTCTATACCATGTTAAGTGTTCATGGTTTAAACACAATACAAACATGGTGTAAACATGGGGACACGTTTGGGAAAGGTACTCCAGACACTGTTCCATTGTTGACCCTGATGTTTTCATGGTATAGAGATGATTGGTTGTGATGTAGGACTCCAGGGTCTGACAATTACAATTGGTATGAGTTGAACATGATTTGGTCATGATGCCATATACCATATGTGCTCCAGTAATTGTTGACTATGTTAAATCAGGACAGACTATGTTAATACTTTGCCCATGATTAAGAATGTGGAGCAAGCATGACAGAGGATAGTACCCAGGTTCGGGACCAGCTCCGCTACAAGATTTTAAATACAATACATGCAGTGGTTTAATTTCACCACCAGAGGGCAAAGAAAGATCATACACTTAAAAACAATCAAAAAGAACAGTGAAACAACAGCCACAAACAACAGTGTACCAGCTTTGCGTCATTGTAAAATCTCAGCACCAGTAGTGTGCGATACAATACAAAAGAAGCATTTTTATAGAAGTTGCTCTTCAGTGCTCATTTTAGTAATCTTTATGAATGAAGGTACGTGACCTTTAGTTGTAGGTTCCTATATAACAAATGTAGAAAACTGTAAATAGACTTGAACAACCCATCTTATTTCCTACCATGAAGTAGCTGGGTCTATAGACATTTTTGTTTCTTAGTGCAAATGAACCAAACAGACTTGCATTACTGAGTCCCCAAAGTCACCCCACCTTCATTAAGTACAGGCTGCAGCACTGCAGATATGTCCCTAATAGGCAGATAAATAAACTAATTCCACATGCAGGACTTGTAAGGGATTAAAATGTTGCTCTTAATTAACAAAATAGTAATCCCTTTAAGCCGTGAGCCGCATCTGTGGCAAGAAGGTCTTGAGTGCAGAAAGGGTGGCGTTAATAAACTTGTGTAGTACTGTACACAATGTTGCCTCTGCCTGCTGGCACACAATCAGACAGACAGCCTATTCTAACAGATCAGGCAGTGTGGTCTGTGAACCTGGAGGTTCGCTCTTCAGGCTCTATCTCTATACACTGTAATGATGAGGAAACTGCCCCTGTGGTGGTCCCTTACAGTGGCTATGACTCTATATGTCCATGTCAGTAACAAGTCTTTGTGTTAGTGCTGGTAAAGTCAGGTATGATACTGAACATTAATCTCTGACCTCCCTTCAGACAGAGTATAGAAATTCTCAAGCTTCTGAAAATGTCATTTCATTGAATGCTATACTTCTTAAAATACTGAACATGTACAGTAAAGGAAATATCTCTTTTGTGCCTCTTGTAAAAAAGTTTTGACACAGCAGCATTATACAGAAGCCTTCAAAACATTTTTACATTTTGTATCACAAAGCCCAGAAGAACTGTTCCAAGAATCATCGACAGCAATCTCCTGCGCTTGCTTCTTTGGCCAAGTAAAACGGGAGCTCGGATCACTGCATACACCCTCATTAAAACTTCATCACAAGGTATAATGTACCAGGCAAAGACCCATGAGAGAGCACATTCCCTTCTACTTAACGGTAATGCAGATTTAAAATGATTGTGCACAGCAGTGTTACTTAACACTTTGTTAAAAGCAGAAGACATTGATCAGCGATGTGCTTCTGAAGGAGCAGGAAAGCCTCGGGGGGGGGGGGGGGGGGGGGAGTTATCATGCAGCTCTGAGATCATTTCTAAACCTTTCTTGTTTCTGAAAGATGCTTGTAAAGTGTTGCAGTCAACAATAATGGCCTGCCTGAAGCCGCAGTTTAAATAACAGCATTCATGTTGCTGCTGAACTGCATCCAACCTAAACAGCCCAGAGCAAATACTGCATTCAGGGCACAACAGAGTCCACCAGAACACTCAGTAGCCTCTTTGTGTTTCCTCCTGCTGCCATTGAACCCTGACAAACAAAAAAACTATTATTCTCTGCTTTCTCCAAGGGGAAATAATCACAACACTTGACTGGCCTCCAGTGCAGCAATTCAGCCAACAGGGTGTCTTGATTCTGTAGTGTCTTTACTAAAAACACAGCCAGTCCAAAATGGAGGTGCTATATCCTTAGTCATCATTTTCAGAGAAACGGATGGCAATGAAATGTATTCATTGGTTGATTAAATTCAGTTATTTTTAGAAATGCAGCTAAGGCACTTCACAAATAAAAATATGGGAGTGTTAGAAATTCAAATCTATTCATACATGAAATAGAAAATTCAACACGTGAGCAATGCGACGCACAAGCTCCCTCTGCTAATGGTTTTGATGCATACAGTATGTATTTAATATGTCTCTCTTTTTAGTTTAACTGGCAAGATGTCCCAATACAGGGGCTAATAGGACCAAACCATTATATTAGTTTAGTAGTTGAAAATGGGAAATACCTGGTTCTCTACACTATTTCACTCAAGCATGATTGAAGTAACTTTTATAAGGGAACACCTTTTACAACGCATGATTATACAGCATGTATTTTAATGGTTGACTAATGCACTTTCACTGACGGGTACGTCAGGATGTTTTTGTTATATAACCTCTCATACAGAAGGCTGCAAGACCCGATCGGGGACCTTCAATGTACCCCAGACACAGCCTGTAGTAACACCAGCAGGATACCTGGAATGACAGTAAAAGCAAGCTATATTGAATCAATGGCAAATTTCAAGGAAGGCATTAAAGCTGATGCAGTTGTACTGAAGACCATTGAATCTACTGTCAGTAGAATTACTTCAATGGAAAAAAAAACCATGATCTGCAGCTTGACTGGATTCTAAAGCAACCCTGCGGAAGTGGATGAAGATTGAAAGAACATTCTATTCAGCTTGAAGACATGCTGGAAGTTGTACCTGTGCATGTACTAAACTATGCAATGAACTAGACTTTATAACAGCCACCAGGACAGTGTGGGTTGAACAGCGGCTCGTGAAAATATCTATTCCAACAACCAAATATGTCAATAAAGTAGAAGGTTCAAACCTTTTAATATTTATAAGAATCCCTGTATATGCATCAAATATTAATCAAAATCTGGTTTTCAGGTGTTTAATTATTAATCACACATTTCTGTTCTTTATTTATATTGTATATTTATATATTATTTGTACCTTTTTCATCTGGAATGCATTTTTAAATCCTTTAAATGTACCGAAGATCTCTTGAGTCAAAACGTTGAACATTGGTTCGGTAGATAGCTGTGTAACAGAGAGAACCAACAGGATATATTGTCTCGTATTGTTGTTCATATGCGGGTGCATCTTCACTTCTAACATTCCTTATTTTCAAGTACTCTGCTACACTTGCACTTTCTAGGTCATTTAACCTCAGCAATGCCTTTGCCATCCAACATTTTACTAGCTGCAAAACATGTCCGTCATTTGGGAAAGCAGCTGGGTGGTTAATGATGGAGAAGAAGTTGCTGAAGGGATGGAGTGAACTTCACTCTTAAGGTGAAATCATCTAGGAAGTGCAAGTGTAACAGCAAAAGTAAGTCATGCAAACTGAGAGCTTTTGAGCCCTTCAGCGTGCTGATCCAGTGCAATCGCCTGAGCATGTGTTTGAATTGGCGGACATGTCAAGACATGCTGCCAGGGACTTTACCATATGAAAAGAGGGCGAAGTGTACAGTCATCACAGGGCAATTCGAACCTGGAACCTACGACTGCTACTTAGTTCTCAGTGGTTGACTGACTGCTGCTCACAGTGGCAGGGTAACTGATGTACAGTAGCAGGATGTTTTCATGAATAAGAATGCACAAAGCCCATTAGTTTCCCATTACAAGGTATTCATTAGCTGATGTAATTGTACATAGCATTGTGTCAGCAAAATGAACACCTCGAAGCTTAAACTAAAAAGAAACATGACAGAACTGGAAAGAGTACAAATGTAACATGAGTAAGTTCATTCACATATGGAAACTTTATTAAAACACAGTTATCCAGTGGTAACACAACACTGTACATTTCCAATAAACATCCGTCACGAAGGCTCCCATTTAAATCCAGGACCTTACACAGGGAAAGACCTTGTGTAAGTATAAACAGCTTGCCTCCGATTTGATCCACCTGACAGAGAGTTATCTCCTTATACACGTCCTGTAGTTATTGCTAAAAGTAACAGTATTTAATATGAACCACACGATCATTCTGACTGAAAACATCCCTTTCATTAAAAACATGTTCCGGTATGCTGCAATTCAGACAGGTTAACCTATGCCAAGTGAATGTAGTCTTGGTCATAGCGAACTCTCTCGGCTCTTTATTTCCCTTGCACTTTTAACTGGCAATGTGTATCAATCAAGCAAAGCAAATGAATCTCTATTTTGCTTGTATTTACAAAAGCGGAAAGACGTGCTTAATGGCTAACGAGTTGAAAATAACCAGGAGCATGTTAGCATGTTCAAAGAAAAATGTTGTTAGATTTCTTGTTCATATAAAAAATTCATACACTTCCTTTTAGTCAGTGCAGATATATACCAAAGGCATCTGTTCCATCTGATGCAGGCTGATATAATTAGGTTGGGAGTGCAGTCGCACACAGGAGTAAGAATCATGAGGTTGTTACCAGCAGGTAGAAAGCAAGGGGGTGCACTGCCTCTGTGACTGCAAATATATCTGAAGTGCTTCAGTGATGGAACGCTGCAATTGTGCTTGCCTGCTTTACTGTAGAAAAGGACGAGGATGATTTCACTAAGGCACACTGAAGCACAGGCAACAAAAAGGCACCATTACAAACAATATGGCGATCTAGGCACCAGCATCTTTATTTCAACACATCCCTTGCATGCTCCTTTGACCTTTTATTTATGTCCCTGTGGAATAATATATGCAATTACTGCCTTATCCATTACCTTTGCCATAAATTAATTCCTGGCCTGTTTAATAGTATATTTACTGAAACCTGGCAACTGGACAATTGCCCATTCATTTTGCAGAATTCAGTTTGCAACTGTTAGCACTGCTTTAGGCTGACAGGGTTGGTTAGACAAACCCAGGTTCTGTAAATTGTGACAGAGATCATTTCCTAAAATGTCATGCATGTCTCAGTCAAAGTAAATGCTTAACTTAATCACAGTCTCTCATAAAGTGAATAAGCTGTAATTTGATTTAATGAATGTGTGGGTATTGAGTTTCAATATGAAGTATATAGAAGTTCTTGTGAGATCTGAAGGACTCTGCAGACTGGATTTGGTCAGGCACTACCCTGTAGCACAATTGTAATGTATGTGAGGTTTTCTTACAAAGTTACAACTAATTCCTTCTTTAAGCCAGTAGTGTTTCATGCAGTACCAGTGGCTGCTTTTCAAACACACTGAAAACCCAGTCTTTACTTTAATTTGGTTTATATGAGGAATCAACAACATACAATACCTTTAACTATCATATAACTGTGGTAAGACTAGAAGAAACTAAAATCATCACAGCTAGTGCCTTCAGCAGTTTCTTAAAGTTTTACCCAAGAATTCTTATTGAGCGTTTTGAAGCTATGGATACGGTAACTGGGGCAATTTGTGCAGATTTCATGCCATAGAGCATATGACTCAAAATACATTAAGAGACACCCTACACACAACACAGCAGGTAGCAAAGAACTTGAATATTTAACTTAATGACTTTGCTTGCAATGTTACATTAACTGTTTTATTTGATTTTTTACAAGAAATGTGCAAATTGCATTTTGCTGCAAAGACCTTGCAATCAGATCAATTGTTTCTTGAAACATTTCTCTGGAATCTTCTGAAACAAGATGGTATAAAATACTTTTTGAAAACCCTGAATAATTAATGCAAAAAAGCATGCCTGAAGATAAATGACTTTTTCAATACAAAACGCACAGTGACAGGTATGTATGTTATGTGAGGGTAAGACATTCATTATGTAAAATTATAAATATATCAAACCTAATTAGTTTCACAAAAAGAAAGTTGTATTTTGGTCGGAATAATTAACAAAAAAGCTTTACCCAGAGAAATCTGTGGGTATTAACGTTGGCAGTGCTGTATTGCATTATTTAAATAGTTCCTGTTCTGCAGACTAAATTAGGCCAGCGAGAGTTCAGAGATTGATGGTGTGGATGTTTCGTGCCGGAATGTGCTTTCCTTCAGGAATTATATCTCCATTAGTTTTCATTGTCCTGTTATAAATGTAAAAAATAAAAGGAACATAAAAAAAGGAATTGTGTAGTCTCTAGGGTACGGAGAACTACCAGCGAAAGTAACATTTTCAACAACAAATTCAGCATTTGCAGTGTGGAGTAGTGGTTAGGGCTGTGGACTCTTGACTGGAGGGTTGTGGGTTCAGTCCCTGGTGGGGACACTGCTGCTGTACCCTTGAGCAAGGTACTTTACCTAGATTGCTCCAGTAAAAACCCAACTGTATAAATGGGTAATTGTATGTAAAAATAATGTGATATCTTGTAACAATTGTAAGTTGTCCTGGATAAGGGTGTCTGCTAAGAAATAAATAATAATAATTTGACACATATTGAAGCATTAACTAACTATAATGAATTATCATTGAAATTATACTGTATATATACTAAGCAGTGTCTTTCATTCAAAAGAAGCTAATTTGTCAAGTTGTTAATTCCTTTAATTGTGTTTATAGATGGTTTATTGCATTATTTAATTATTAGTGGTTCACAAACATGACGTCACAGCTTGGAAACATTCAGTAACCGCCCCCTCTTTGTTTCTGTTTCTTGGGTCAGTGCATCACACCCTGGGGAAGTTATACTCTCCGTTTACAAGCCTACGCTGTTGTTATAAAACACAGTGACGTATTTCTATTTGGCGTTCTGCCTTATTTACCTCTCTCTCAGCATCGTGAGATTTGTCAAATTTCCAGGGGGAGATTAAAATAAACAAACAACAAAACCTCATGGCAAGCCTTGATACAGCTGTAGCGCACAATGTAAACAGTTAAGAGAATCACTAAGTTACTTATCTATACCGAATCAACTGCTAAAGAAAACCTTTAGGAATCACACATCTGCCAAATCTGCCATCATTCAGGATAAATGCAGTTATTATTATTTTTATGGATACGGTATCAAAAGGCAATAACAAAAACTACCTACGATTAGAGCAACTACAGTAATGTTAAAACGCACTCATGACAAGTACTTGCATTGTTGCACATAACCTCACTGACAACTACACAGAGTGTAACGACAATAAATGGAACACAATTCAACATCCGTATTGTAACATCTTCTGCAGAACTGAATTGTTGTAATAATCTTGGCCTTTTTTCCACTCTGCTCAGCGGGTGACTCAGCAGGTAAAAGATCCAGTCTTTGGCTGTGGGGCTGTTTAAAAAAAGCTACTATGGATTTTTAGTGTCCTGTCTTCGTTTCTTTTTCCTTTAGTATAGTATGCACTTCTGACTATAATAAAAAAAATAACGGTTTGAAATACAGCAACTGAATGACGTTGACGTAGTTGATTTTCATTGGTCAATTTCCCTTGCTACGGTGCGTACAGCACTATTGGATGCCAATGACAGGTCAGTGCAGTCCGAGCCTGACCCACAGCCGAGCTTCATGATCCGGCTCCAGTGAAACTGAACTCCATTACTTAAAAAAAAAAAAAAAAAAATCATGTTAATACAATGTGCTACTGATCGTACGGTCTGAAGTGCTAAGACCGAGATTTTTTTAAGTCAGTTTGCGTAGAAATGATGCCGCACACATTTATAATTTTAAATATGTTTAAAATTTCCATCATTGTAAATCAAAATATTTTATCGTGGGGGTTGAGGGAATACATGTATCTCCCTCTGGGATGACAGACAACTGAAAGTGCATTCTTAGGGATACAAATAATAATAATAATACAAAAAAGTAGACCCCGCCCGCTCCATCCCATCTAATCACTCCCTGCCTCTCAGGCAACCATGGTGACTTGTACTGCTGGCCTGCATTTTCAGTTATCTCCATGCACTACTCACTTTCTGCCTGCAGGGGGCAGCAAACACCAAGCTGACACCGACATTTGGCACAGTAATGACATTTTCAGGAATGCTGTTTTCAGTGAGTTCTGAAGTATTTTATTATTAAGCTGTCTATACTTACAACTGGGGAACAAGAAGAAAGATTAGCCAGGGGATCCCTGTAGAAAGAGCCCTTCTTCTAATTTTGAGTTTCGGTTGTTTTTTATGTCCTGTAGCAGCAGTCTGCTGTTTTGTTATTTGAGTTGCCTGTTTAGAGGTCTGAAGTGTTGAACAGTTAAAACATACAGAAGCAGGGATTAGTAACCTTGTTTGTATAATCACTCTCTGTGTATAGATGGGGGATTACTTTATGGAATTCTAACGAGCAGCAGTTTGAATTATGGAATGAAAAAGTAGACATATTTCTATGTTGATCCAAATAGAGCAGCCCCATTAGAGTTCTCTCTCTCTCTATATTGCTACAGTTGAGCAGGCTTTCTTTTTTTAAAATCAAATTAGCACCAACATGTTTACAGATTCTGTCAATACACTCTATGTGTGTTCATTCGGCTTCCTGTGTGTACAACTTACAGGGACGTACTCAACATCACAACTGTAACTTTGGGTGTTTTTGTCTGATTTTGTCCCTCTGTGTTTGTATTAATAAAGACTTCACATGTATATGTCTGCAGAATGCAGATGTTTTTTTTTTTATATATCGAAAGTATTGTTGTTTAAAATAATTTATTTTTAGTTTTAGTTATTACATTGTTTCATGTATAACAGCAGAACACTAATGTATGAGGCCGGTGGCTCCCCAATACAGCATTACAGATGAATTTCTACTCATTTATTTTTTACTGGTTCCATATTTCAAGGAAATGCATAGATAGATAAAACTAATATAAACCTGCCTTTTAAGTTGATTTTCTGGCAGTTCAAAACTTTGGGAGCACTTGTACAGTATTGCTGTATAGAGGGTTAATACAACAGAATAAAACATCATGGAAAAAAAACATCCTCATTCTATATAAACATTTCCCCAGGTGCCTTAAAGCCTTCCAAGAGTGGATTTCATTATACCTGCGTGAGTTTGTGTGTGGATTGTCTTCATGGGGGTGGTATGATTGTATAGTGGCATTCTCAATATTGAACACACTGGGCTAGATTCTCAAAGCGATTTATTCATCATTAATACAATTTATTTTCTGAAAGGAAAGAAAAAAAAAACAACAATTACAAAACTACTTAAGACTACTCACAATAATCTAAATGAAAGTTCTGAATTAATCATTTATGGTTTGGTGACCTTTATTTGTAGCGTTTTTCCAATTCTGAGAAAAAGCAGGATTTGTGCTGATCACGATGCTAAGCAGACACAAGAAACTCTCGGAGAGACTACACCGGGCTTAACAGTGATACAGAAGTAGGTAGCTAGTTTTATTTTCATATCAGCAATAATAAAGGGACAGGGCTTCATAAAGATGAACAAGGTATACACTGTTCATTATGGGACACATCATTATACACGCCCTCCACATTAATGTCACAGTGTACACTAGGAAGAACCCAAGCTTGATATTTTCACAGATATTGGACCATGGCTTTCCTCTCAAGCATACATGTAATAAATGCTGCTTATTAACACAGCATGTGCTAATGCATTAAGACCATACACTCCTGGCAGTATTGTAATTGCGATTCCACAAGTAGCAGATTGAGAGGTCTAGGTTGTCTCTGCTGCAGCGCAGCTGGCAGGATGTCCAGATTACAATGATGCCTAATTGAACTGAACCCCGGAGGCAGGGCTGATCTGGGAAAAGAGGCCTTCACTGGGATGACACAGAAATGAGAATCTAATTGTTTGTTCTCTTCAACACTTCACACCTAATTTGCTGCTTGTCCTTTCACTTGCCAGAGAAACACAATGCACTCTATCGAATTGGATTTTTTTTTTGTTTGTTTAAAATGACACCCCCCCCCCCAAAAAAAAACAAAACAAAAAAAACAAAACAAAATCAATTATCAAACCTGTTATTATGTGACGTAGACAAGGTCACAAACACAGTTACTTGTTAAACTACTTTGTAGTTGCTGTAAACTTAACAAGATGAGGATAATAGCTTGTGTTACAATACACATTATACTCATTCACCTTCGTAGCCTTTCCTGAGCTGCAATTACTCTTGTCTTTCTTTTTTCAGGTGAAACTACAGAAATTGGTACTTGTAATGAGTACTACAATGCCCTCTGCTCTTGCCTCTTAACTGAACTTGTAGATATCACTAACATCCAGCTATTGATTCATTATAAATCGTCCTTGCTACGCATTCTGGGATGTAATTTTAGGTTCACCTTCAGTTGAGTTCAGACCACTTATTAAACAACAACACCATTGAGGCCATAATCTGTCTATCTTTCTAAATGTGGAATGAGTCATTAAAAAACAAATCAATGCCAAATGATTTTCACAGTTTGAATAAAAAAACGTTATCTGCTGTATTGATTTAGTATTACACATATTTTGCTCCACGGGAGACCGGTGAATTATTTCAGCTGGAAGCACCAGACAAGAGGAACATTAGAAGGAGGCAAATCTAGTCAGAAATGTTTAAAGGAATTACAAAGTTTGTTACAATAATAATGTATATACTATGTCAATACAGACAGTGCTCTTGACATCCTTGTTAATTCTTTACCTTTTCCTATCCAGATCTCTCCTAACACTTTGTTCAAGGCTAAATAGCTCCAGCACTCTCAACCTATCTTCACGTCATACCTTTGAGCCCTGGGAGTAGTCTACTTGTTGTCACTGCACTCTTCAAAGCCCCAATGCTCTTTCTGTACTCTAAACACACTCTCAACAGTGCATGATTCAGCCTCATTATAACCTCCCTTGTTTTGTACTCTACACTATGACTATATAACCAAGCATCCACTTTAACTCCTCACACTGCCTGGTGGCTGACAGCATTGAAGTCTACTGCAATGCCAAGGTTTTTCTCTGGCAAGGTCTGTTCTAATTATGGAATGTAGTATTTCAAGCTTGCTGATTACCTCCCTATCGAAGTTATTAATGTAGATAAGAAACACCATTGGTTCCAGGCAGCACAGCGCCCTGCAGCACCTCTCTTACAAGTACCCCTGCATATGTGTTCCACCTTTATTTCCCACCACATCTAGCTTAGGGATTCGTGCATCATGTAGTAATTGGTCAAAAGTCTTTTCAAGGTTTCTCCTTAAATGTCAGTACCACATTTGCAACCTCCAGCTGGGACATCTCCTGTCTTTATCGATTTGTCAAAAATCTCAGCCAGTGGCTTGGAGATAATTTGCCAGGTTTCTTCAGGTCATCTTCAGTAGATGAGGTCTGGACTGGGGAGTATGTTGGTCTTGAGAGCCCCCAGTCTACTCTGTACTGTTTAATTTACACTACATGCATCCAACATGGCAAGTGAACTGGCAGTAACTGGGATCACATTCTTAAAAGTCCTCATTGGTGATAGTCTATACAAAGTAATCATTCAATACATGTGTCTGCTTTATCACCCTCTTCTATAGATCCCTTGTTGTTCCTTAAAGTCTTGACATCTTCTTTTACTGTTGTGCTATTGAAGCATTTCAGGTTTGTTTAATCTCCATTGCAATGTGGAATTCTACATCTCATTTTGCATGTCTGATAACTTTTTTCTTTACTTGCAAGAGCTCTTCTCTTCCCTATACTCTTTGCTCCCTCTTTTTCGGCTTAAGTCCATTTAATACTTTGAACCATTTAAGTTTCTGGCCATTACAAAGTGGCTTGGACTTAACTTGAAGCTACTTACTCTTTAACATAACTAAACAGACGATATCTCAGGGAAGACACACGATTCTCTGAGTCAGGGACCTCAGAGTAATGGGAGTTTATACCCCTATCGACCTGATATTCATTCCAAAGGTAAACATCCCTGACTGCCTAATAAGTACTAGAAAGACAGCTCTAATTTCAATGACATTAGCTCCAAGAACATGTTCTCTGCTTTAATCTTTTAAAGTGGATTACACAGATTTAATTGTAATGGAAATAATCCACTACAGGGCTAAACATTGCCAGTACAAAAGCGGTAGCAGATTTATTTGTTAAATCCAGTGTACATAATTTAGCCTGCATAGCAATGCCGAGACGCACTTGACATTTCGGGACGAGTCTTGCTTCTTTATTAATTTGACAGTGCAGTGGGACAGAGACACATAAAGGTCAAGTGGCTGATCTGGGATTTGAGTCCAAAGATCACCAGGTTTTGCTTTAAAGACTAAACCAAACAGCCCCCCACATAAATTCACAGAAAAGCACTGACAGACTTCACGTTGAGGCAGGTACAACAGGCCCTGGAGAGGTGAGTGTTCCTGCAGTATATTACTTTATATATGTGGGATTACATTCAGATTCGAAAAGTGAATCACCCAACTGTCTGAACAACTCATGGTAAATATAAAAATGTCATCTTTTTCCAGACCACTCAATTTGACATCAATCTGCTGGTTATTTATTTATTTATTTATTTATTTATTTATTTATTTAATTGCATTGTATTGTATTGTTTAATGAATGTAACTATTATCTTTCAGGTGTTGGTGTACATACTTATGGTTAGTTCAATGAGTATGATCAACAATAATAAGAACGAATGTATATAAATTATATACTAAAATAAGAATATCATGGAAATCCCAATGCTTTAAAAAAAAAAAAAGCCCAATAGCATGCCCAATTATTTTCCCAGTTTTTCCCCCCAGAATGCCAATTGATGTTCCCTCACCGCAGTAATCCCCACAACAGATATCAAGAACTGAAGGTCACTGTGCATCTTCCAGTCTCTAGACCAAGCCAATTGCCTCTTTATACCCGGAGCTCTACAACGAATGACAGAGAGCCCTGCAAGTGTCTGCTTTGAGCTCATTGGGCATCTGGACTGTGAGGGGAAACAGTCCCTGATGATTTATCCTTCCTAACATGCCAGAGTGCCTGAGCCAATGTGGTGCTCCCTGTGAAATCAGCAAAGGTAAATGACTGCATTTCTAATAAACACTGTACAGTGCTCTGTAACCATTTAAAAAAAAAAAAAAAAAAAAGCATAATCTAAATACATTTAAATTGCAGTATTGAGAATGCACTTTTTTAAAGTTTGCTTTTGAATATATTTAGGTATGTGATTTGTTTTATATTAAATAAAGCCAGTAAACTAGTTTCAAAGCAGAATTGGTAAGCTAAAATTTGGATTTGTCAGTGTGCTTCTGGGATTACTCTTCTCTGTTAACAATGTTATAAAGTTCCATTCATTACAACAACATCTCCCTTTTGCAGCGTACTGCATCATCATCGCTAAAGGATTTAATATGTCCTTTTAGGACAGCCAATTCTCCATCTGATGAAGCATCCAATAGAGAGCATCTTTGCTTAGGCCAAGAATGCATCAGGTAATTGTATTGTACCGGTAAAGTAAATCTAATCATAATCAAAAGCAATCACCTCCAGGGTGTAAGATGAGGACTGCGATGCAAGAACCATAAGCTTGACAGTCAGCTTTCTTTCCCCTTGTATTGGAGCATGCTTTTCTCTCTGAATGTGTCAGTGGAAAATGGTAGCACTGCAGGGAGAGAAAGGTTTAAAGCAGTCCACTAGAAATTTGTAATGATGCCTTTAAGATCTGTCCAGTCCCCCTGCCTTTAATAAGTGTCATTTATTAAGCTTGGCCCTGAAGATGATTTAGAATGGCTGGTACAGTTTGGCTCAGTTAGAGAGCGAGACCTTAGTAAAGCATTAACAACTATGCTGCTCCCTGGTAAGGACAGAGAAGGGTAAAAAGAGACTATTGTAAGAAGCCTTGATGCAGCATCTCCCCAAGCAGGATCTTATGTTCCTTTAAATACATGTTGTTTCCTCTTGTATTACCTTGTGAATAACAGCTGCCATCTCCAGGAGCAATGTTTTCTAAGAAACCATCACTCTGAAAAAAACATCACAGTGCAGTATGTTTGTTTACTCTGTTGGGACACAGGTTTAAAGGTGCTACTGTAAATATCCAACTCTCCGTATAAGCAAATGATTACTTTCGGTTTTCTTGTGGCCACGCATCGTAGAATTTGGAACAGAGGCCAGTTTTTCTCTGTTTAAAAACTGTCTGGACAGTAAAGGCAAAAACTCAGGAAATAGGTGTCAGAAAACAAAACTCTGTTTGTTGCAGTATTTATAAAACCACAATGCCACCCGTCTCATGATGTCATCTGGGTGGTATTTAAACATCCTATGTGTCCTGCTACTGAAGCCTGTAGTTTTATACAACCATGTCTGCAGTGAAAACATATGTTTTAGCCCAGGATTGCAGACGAAAAACAAAGAAAAGCTTCCTCTCAGTGTGAGGTTTCCCTGAAATGTATTTCAGGGTGAGCTGCGGATAAAAAGGCAGTTTATTAAATCAGCTTGTAAATGGCCAATGAACACTGACTAGGCTTAGAAACTTTTTGTCAAATAAATGTACAAAAACAAGACATTACATGTGTCTTTTACGACTGGGAAGTTGTAAATTAACAGAACTAAACAAACAACAAAAAATAGTCTTTACTGACGCCTTCATTTTAGGGACTAACCTCTACTGTACCTTTAAAAGAGCATTCTACAAGAGCATTCTATAAACAGTTGGGTCTATTCAATTGATTGAAACGTTACCAGATCTAAATACTGCTAACCATTAAACCATTAAAATATGACTCTCTTTGGTGTCTTGCTGATTCTTGCAAAGAGAAATACACTTACGAGACAAACAAGCAATGTTAAGATATGTTATTTTCAGAACTTTAGAATGCATGTTATCCATGTGAAGGTGGCACGTGACTCACAAGGTTCATCACTTTATGTTCCAAAGGAATGTGATTCCTATTTAACGGTCTGTGATTAGAGCTCTATGGAGCTCTTTTAGTCAAGTTAGCTCTGCTATTTCAATCCAATACCAACTTGCTCATGAGGATCTTAAGGGCAATAACATATTTACTTGGTGTACATTTTCAAAACAATATTTTGAATACCTGTATATAAAAAAAATATGTGGGTATTCCATGATAAAAGCACAAGAAACAGCAGAAAAAAACAATATTTTGGCTTTTATCAGCGAGAAATTAAGGTAACGGTTTCAATAAAGCCAAGCAGTTTAAAATGGAGATTGTTCTTTGTTTCTTCTCAAATGTTATTTCTGTAAACAGATTCTTAAATATATTATTGTGTATAATCTTCATTATTATAAATAATATTGGAAGAAACATGAATGAGCTTTATTTAGATTTGGCATGCAATCTTGAACAAGCCAGGTTACAATGGCCACCTATTCCACGGGTGGAACTGTCTTTGGGGATCTCTTTTTTGAGAGCAGCATTGCACACAACAGAATGAGTTAATGGGTGGTTGAAAGACCGAAGTTCAGGTTTTTCATATTGACTTTTTTAAATTAATTAATTAATTTTTATTTAGTGTGCCCTTGTTATCCCCACACAGCTCAGGAGAACCGCAGGTTCAGTGCGAGTCCCACGACCAAGCCAGCTTCCTCTTTTACACCCTCTGAAGGACAAAGGCCAGCCCTGCAGGTGTCCACTCCAAGTTCACCGGGCGCCTGGTCTCGGGGTTACTGTAGCGTGATGAGGAGAAACAGTCCCTGACAGTTTTGCCTCCTTAACTCACGGGAGCACCAGAGCCATTGCAACGCTCCCTTTGTACCCCGAAGATGTAATACTTGAACACAGAAGAGCAGTGATAAAAAGTATATTCCATTGTAGTGAAATCATTTCTTATAACTTCAGAACAGAATTTCAGATAATTGGATTTTGTTTGTCATGTTATAAATGGTATTATACCAGATGCTGCATTAACAGAGTCGAAATGATGCTGTCATAACATTGGCAATAATGAAAAGAATAAATTAAACTTGACATTACACATAAATACATTACAGGCATCCCGGGCCCTTCTACTGAATCAGAACACATTCCCCCAAAGAACTCTTAAAGAATTATTTGCTTCAGTAATGTTAATTATGATGAATCACTTGGTGAGTATGTTTAACATTAAACATACATATTTAACTGTCTTTTGCAGCAACAATTATTTTCTACCCATCTACTTTAAACAATTATTTTTATAACCATTATTCTTCTAGGTGATTCATTTTATGATTCAATTTAAGAATGCAGAGTTGAGTTTGACTAGAAGTGAGCCAATTGAATACATGCAATATATTTATTTTCAGTAAAGGGATAAGCAACATTTGTTTCGTGTTTCAAGCAGTCATTATCCACCAGTAAACGCCTGCTAGTGTAAACAAATAGCCTCATCTCTTTGGTTACATTTATAAAAACACATTAGTCTGCCAAACCTTTTGTATTTATTTTTTTAAACTCAAAGCAAGGATGTTGGATTACAAAGTTAGGAGTCCTGGGATATGGACAGAGTTTATTCAACGTTTGTTGATAACATTTTAATAGCACTTTTACTTATTTTGCATGGCACCCTCATTATTTTTTTAAAAACAAGCTTTCACGTTGTTAGAAAAGAGACAGCGAGCTACACGTGCCGTATAGATGAGTTCCTTCCCGTGACATGATGGTTTGTGTGGTGAAGTCAGACCCAGAAGAAACACAGGCCGGACTGGGGATTGAACGCGCTGTTGCACGGTTTATTATAAATAAAAGGTTTAAACAAACAAAACATTTCACACAAAAGAAAATGGCACGATGGCCAAAACAGACATGGAACTGTGGCAGGATGACAGAGGTTTGAGGCTCAGAGACAGTGGAAGGGGCAAAAATAATGATCTTTATTAAACAAAAAATAATCAAATAAATAGGCACAAAGGCCCAAACAAAAGGTTTAAACAAAATACAGAAATGTAGGCTGGGCATTAGCCTTCACTACAGTTTCTTTCTCCAAAACTGCACTGCACTGCACAACAAACAAAACTCACCCAAAAATTCCTCTCCCACAAAGGGTTTCACCTGCCCTTTTATAGTCTGTGGCTGGAGCCCAATTAACTAATAATTAACAATTAAACACTTAAGGCTCCAGCCACATTCTCACATGTATTTTATAGGGAGGAATTTAACCCCCTCCCTGCCAATCCAAAACAAAACAAGAATCACAAAAACATAATGAAAACAGTAAAAATAACAACAATAACAAAACACAAATTATTGGAGCGAGCTGGCACCCCATCACAGGAACAAATACTACATAAAACAAGTATTGCGCTGGTTTAGAACCAGCAGCGTAGCAATTGTTTGTCTTAGTTCTACGTCACCTTCCGACTCTCGTTCCGCCGCTGAACACACCAACCTCGTATCACCCGTGATCACCCTATTTATACACCTGTGGCTGGAGCCTTAATTATTTAACCACTTATTCAATTCACGGCTCCAGCCACATTCCCACGTGTTTTTGCAGGCAGGATTTTATCTTGTCACCCACTATTATTATTATTATTTATTATTATTATTTATTTCTTAGCAGACGCCCTTATCCAGGGCGACTTACAATCGCAAGCAAATACAAATACATTCAAGTGTTACAATATAAGTCATACAATAAGAACAAGAAATACAATAATTCTCAAGTGTGACAAACCACAATTCAATAATACAGCAGATAATAGTGAAAGTTACATCAGGATATGATTAAGTAGTGATAGTTACATCAGGATATGACTATTCCACACAGACACACACAGACAAATCCCTGTGCTCACATACCAACATACCTTTTAATTCACCCGTGCTACATAACCCACACTATACACACAATAAACCAAAATACACCCAGGGGCGGGGGTGACCCGGTCACACTTTCCCACAGGTTAAAACAGACCATCATAGGCCATTTTACTTACCAGTAATATAATGTGGCGCGAGAGAGTGAGAAGGACTTTTTGCCACAACACATTGTAATATCTTTTCTTGATTAAGTGTAACTATTTAGAATACAAAGTAAAAAAAAATATTAAAGTAAAGTCTACGTTTGGGAATATGTTAAATTAAATGTATTTTCCAATATTTAAAAACAGATTCAGGTTACGCTAATAACAGACAAATACCCAAGGGTCTAATAAAAGCAAAATGCAAGGTAGGTTGTGTTAGGAAAATAAAATAAATAGCCATTAATAGTGAAAATGAAAGACTGAAGCTTCTTTTAGTGTGTGTGGCAGGATGGCATGGTGGTAATGTCAGACCAGTAAGAAACACAGGCACCAGTACTGCGGGTTGAAGCGCTGCGCGTGTATTCAATTATAAATGAAATATTCATACAAAACAAAAGGCACAATGGGCAAAATAAACGGACAGCGACAAACCCACTCTAACAAACAAGTAGCGTTCCGGTCGAAATCCAGCAGGAGTAGCAATTGCAGTTTATATTTTCTCAGTTCTTACTTGTCTTGTTCTTCCTCTGAACAACCACACCGACTGAGAGGTTCCTGTCTCTTTTATGCAGCTCTGCCTGAGTTTGATTGCTTGTCAGTCATTTAATCAGGCTCAGGTACATTCTACACGTGAATTGATTTGGCAGGGGAGGCAATTAACCCTTCCCTGCCGACCTAAAACAACAGTGCAAAAATAAAATACATTTAAATCATAAGACAGCAATACAAATAAAAAATCATACAAAATACGCACAGGGGCGGGGCGTACCCAATGAGTAGAGCTAGGTTTGTTTTGTTTATTTTTATTTGTTGTGTGAAAATGAAACGTGCGCAAGCACAGTCAAAAACAAACACCTGTGGTCTTGGTTCGTAAAACAGTGCTGAGAAAGAACCCAGAAAAGAGCGATCTTCCACAATATATCTATCTATCTATATATATCTGGTCATTATCTGCCAACAAAAGATCTTCCTCTTAATCAAGTTTAATATGATACTCAGTGATAGCCATCTCTATCTTTATGGTAATTAAAAACCCTTTTTTAACTAAACAACCTTTTATTTAATGTTCAATTTCTACCAAAGAAAACAACAGTAGCATTGTTTTTATTTGAAGAAAAAAATGTCTATGAATATATTAACTAAACACATGCCATTCCGCACTTTGAGCATATGATATTCCACAGGGCACACAGTAAATTAACCTTAGTGATTAAATCAGGAAGCAACAGATTCTGAGTTTAAAAAAATACAGCATGTCAAATTTTAATGAATTGAAAATAACCTAACCTATGCTCTCAACATACAGTGAGTAATACTAATTCAATTACAATTAATTCAGAAAGACACGACTCTGAATACAAACCTACACTGTATTGGGCTTGGCACAGGGACTACACAAGAATGTTAGTAACATACAATATGACTAAGTATAACAATACTGAATGCCATAAACACATTTTATCACAATTGGATACCAATTACTTAAGTAAAAGTGTGACACACTGTGACGGATATATAATGAGTTCTGGTCGTAAATCTTCCTCTCGACCTGTGAGGATACAAAGTAGCGAAAGGGAAAGGCTTTGGACAGGTTGTCCTGACAGTTCATTCCCTGGGTCGGGAAGTCAATCAGCCTGGAAAAAGACGAGACTCCAGTGCGAGAATGTATTGACCTGGAAGGTAAACGAGGTAGCAGCTGCAGGCAATAGAGTCAGCTGTAATCGTTTACCAAGGGGTCATGCATAATCGCATAAAAGGGGCTGGAGAATTGTAAATCTTTTCCTTCGCTTGGATTATAAACCATTAAAACATTTTCACCCGTACTTTGTTGTCTGTGTGATTCTTGGAATTACGGTATCTGCACTGCACCTGCTATACACCTGCTACCACTTACCACTTTGCCACACACACATACACACTATACAGTGGCTCTCAAAAGTATTCACCCCCCTTGGACTTTTCCACATTTTATTGTGTTACAACATGGAAACAAAATGGATTCAATTAGGAGTTTTTGCCACTGATCAACACAAAAAAAGTCCATAATGTCAAAGTGAAAAATAAAATCTACAAATTGTTCTAAATTAATTACAAATACAAAACAGAAAATAATTGATTGCATAAGTATTCATCCCCTTGAGTCAATATTTGGGCAGAGGCACCTTTGGCAGCAATTACAGCCATGAGTCTATTTGGATAAGTCTCTACCAGCTTTGCACATCTGGACACTGCAATTTTGGCCCATTCTTCTTTGCAAAATTGCTCAAGCTCTGTCAAGTTGGATGGGGACCTTTGGTGAACAGCATTTTTCAACTCTTTCCACATATTCTCAATTGGATTGAGGTCCGTGCTTTGACTGGGCCACTCCAGGACATTGACCTTTTTGTTTTTAAGCCACTCCAGTGTGGCTTTGGCTGTATGTTTGGGGTCATTGTCCTGCTGGAAGATGAATCTTCTCCCAAGTCCCAGGTCTCTTGCAGACTTCAGCAAGTTTTCCTCCAGGATTTCTCTATACTTTGCTGCATCTATTTTGCCCTCTATCTTCACAAGCTTTCCAGGCCCTGACGCAGAGAACCACCCCCATAGCATGATGCTACCACTACCATGCTTCACGGTAGGGATGGTGTTCTCAGGATGATGTGCAGTGTTAGGCTTCCGCCAAACATAGCTCTTAGGGTTGAGGCCAAAAAGCTCTATTTTGGTCTCATCAGACCATAGAATCTTCTTCCACTTGGTCTCAGTCTCCCACATGCCTTCTGGCAAACTCTAGCTGAGATTTGATGTGAGTTTTTTTCAACAATGGCTTTCTTTTTGCCACTCTCCCATAAAGGCCAGTTTTGTGAAGCACCCAAGCTATTGTTGCCGTATGCACAGTGTGTCCCAGCTCAGCCGTGGAAGACTGTAACTCCTTTAGAGTTGCCATAGGCCTCTTAGTGGCCTCTCTGACTAGTGCTTTTAAAGAACCTTATTCCGGATTTGCTTTGAATGTTCCTTTTGTCTTCATGTAGTTTTTGTTAGGAAATGTACTAACCAACTGTGGGACCTCCCAGAGACAGGTGTATTTAACCTGAAATCATGTGAAACACCTTAATTGCACACAGGTGGACTCCATTCAACTAATTATGTGACTTCTAAAGACAATTGGTTGCACCAGAGCTTATTTAGGTATGTCATAGCAAAGGGGGTGAATACTTATGCAATCAATGATTTTCTGTTTTATATTTGTAATTAATTTAGAACAATTTGTAAATTTTATTTTTCACTTTGACATTATGGACTTTTTTGTGTTGATCAGTGCCAAAAACTCCTAATTAAATCCATTTTGATTCCATGTTGTAACACAATAAAATGTGGAAAAGTCCAAGGGGGGTGACTACTTTTGAGAGCCACTGTATGTAAAGACACATTTCCTAATATCCAATATTCTGATTCTCTCAATAAATTGTAGGAAACAATGTCAACATCAATCACAACTGGATTAGAAGTTTTCTAACTCCATGTACAACACTGAAGTGTGTGACTTACTGTATGCTCAGACAGGTGTCTCCACTACAGCATATTAATTTCAAGAAGGTTAGAATAAACTATGCAGATCAAGTCTTTTTATAACAAACTCAGAGCTTTTGCCAAACAGCCTTTCAAATCTGAATTCAAGGTCATGGCACTTTACATAGTAACTGAGTAAGGGACAGGGTGGATGACAGCACTAGCCAAAACCCTCAAATGAAAAACACGCATGTTTAAAAGTTGACAGACTCATTTTCTCAAAACAGCACCCATGACATATATGCCACTTTTATAACTGGCCCTTCAATGCTGTCACCCCATAAAGACTGTTCAGTGTATCCCCCCTCCACACTCTTACTTCCTACTCTTGTTGGATGTTCCTATGACTATCTATGTCACACCCAACAAATAAATGCCTAATAGCCAATGTGAATTGCAATCAATGTCTTTTAAAACCAGAGAACAGAAAACAGGACTGCAATCCAATCATTATGTAATGACACAATTGGGAAAAGTATGTTAGCTTATTATTGTGCTTGTCCCAATTAAGATAAATTACTTCCCAGTTAACGTTTTCTGCTGAGATATAATTTTCATAATTATGGTCACCCCCGAAGGACGATTTCTTATTTCGAGAAACTGCAGGAAGCACAGGGACAGTGATGTGAACTTGTGCATGAAAAAGTGGTTTTCTGCATAACATCACACAGCTTGAATGGCTCACTGTTGGAATACTTTACAAAAACACAAATTATATAAAATTTTTTTAATGAAAACACAAAACAAACAAATCAGAGTACTGAATCTACAGGGGCATAATGCAGGACAAATAACATCTCTGACAAGTAAATGGATAGGGAGTAGCTCCATTTCGCCCGGCTGCAAAAGGCATGCCATGTAAATGCACCAAAAGCAGATTCAAACATAGACAGCAATGTTCTAATATACTGAAAACAGCGACTGCATCTCAAATATATATATATATAAATAAATAAATAAATAAATAAATAAATAAACAAAAAAAAAATGGAGAGTTCACTGACTAAAAAGAACAGCTGAGTTACATGCCCTGGGTGGTTTATTTGACACCAACCCCATGCTAGAAATCTTCCAGATGGAACATCTCCTACAAAAAGGTCAAACTTGGAGGACATGATGAAGGACAGAAAAGAAGTCAGGTAGAGCACCATTTCAGCTAGTCCCTTCACTTAACAATCTGGTAGACACATGCTGCAACTATTAGGCTACAACACAGATGATATTTTATCATAACAAAAATAGTAATGTTACTTATGTTTTTAACCTATCAATTAAGAGTAGGGGCATGCATTTTTTGCATTTTTTTTTCTCTCAAAACACCATTTCTTTTTTAAATATTTTAATTATCTGTCCATCTGATGTATAGTTATTACAGCAAAGGTCACAACTAAGCATGTTTTGCGTCACTGCATTCAGGGAGTTATTTTGTAAGTAAAGTGGTCGGAGTGGAGTAAATCGGACAACTCATTCTACATCCCCAAGCAGAAGTTTAGAATTTTTTTGGTAGACCAGAGAAGGACTTACAGCATGGAACCGTTGCATTGCATCATAAATTATACACCTGGTTACACAGGCAAGTACAATTAGGCAGCCCAAGATTAGTGCTAATCGGGTTCTGTGAAAATTGTCTCCATCTTGAATATTAAAGAAATTAAAATGTACCATCCACTGCTGTATGATACTTCCTCTACAATAGCCAATGAATCCTGGATAGATGCCCTTTGGCATTAATTTAGAAAAACAGTTACCAAGACACACCTTAGAGAAATCAAGTAATCAGACTTGCGAATTTATGGAAGTGGGTCACCTTCACCTTGATTCAGATATTATTCAATTGGAAATAAATTGTTCAGACTTGTTGTATTCATATGTAGTAAGTTTATTTACAAACACACAGCCAGCCAGCGTGACAAATTATTCCAACATTGACTTTTGCTCATGAAGTCGGTAATCTGCAGGATAAATACGTTCCAAGGTAAAGCAGACCTGTTAAAAGACAGAATAGGAAAAATTAATATCATCCATCTAAATGGGATCATCACAAAAACTAGACTTAGAATTAATATTTAGGTGCTTTCACACAGAGGAGTTATTTTTTTTATTTTTTTTATAAATTTAGTCGTTGCCAATTATTTTTATTATTTTCTCCCAATTTGGAATCGCCAATTATTTTATTATGCTCAGCTCACCTCTACCACCCCTGCGCTGACTCGGGAGGGTGAAGACGAACACACACTGTCCTCCGAAGCGTGTGCCGTCAGCCGACCACTTTTTTTCACAATGCAGACTCACCATGCAGCCACCCAAGAGCTACAGCATCGGAGGACAACGCAGCTCTTGGGCAACTTACAGGCAAGCCCGCAGGCGCCCGGCCAGACTATAGGGGTCGCTGGTGCGCGGTGAGCAGAGGACCCCCTGTCCGACCTAACCCTCCCTCCCACCGGGCGACGCTCGGCCAATTGAGCGCCGCCTCCTGGGAGCTCCCGTCCTCAGTCGGCAAAGGAATAGCCTGGACTCGAACTCGCGACGTCCAGACTATAGGGCGCATCCGGCACTCTACGCAAGTGCTTTTACTGGATGCGCCACTCAGGAGCCCCCACACAGAGGAGTTATGACGGTTCAGAACCGCCACTGAAGCAGCTTTAGGTCTGTGTGAATTGCCTATACCACTACAGAAGCGTCACATTTTATGCTGTCTGTGAACCACCTTGCGAGTTGGTTCAGAGCACTGGCACTGAATCGTCATAACTGCCTGTGTGAAAGGCCACAATGCCACTGAAGCGCTATAGTGGGTGTGGTTTCAAAGTCAACATGCCACGTCACTATAGCGTAGGTAGGCAAGGGGCGTGCATGCAGTGCTTAGTTTGTGTCGGGCACAGCCCCGGAACCTCTGGCCGCTCAGTCATTGCACCGGTACCTCTAGTTAAAACTCTCATAAAATGCTTTATTTTTAAACTCTCAGCACAGTTGCATTAAGTCTGCAAGTTATTGTGTGTGCGCTAAAGTGAGACAGTCCACTGCCACGCTTGTAGCCTACTTTAAATTACTTTACGATTTCAGCTTGAGTGCCTTTAAGTAAGATGACACTGGCTGCAATTCTATTGTCATTTTTTTTTTTATACACAAATAAGCTTGTTTGATTTGAAAAACGTCATGAACGATACAAGCAACTTCTTACACTACTTGGTTTGATTAAATGAGTAGTATACAGCAAAATATGAAAGCTCAACATTAATTTCAAAGAACGGCAACTTTAACGAAAAAAAATATTGTAGCCTACTTCATTAGGAACATTAGCCTACTATATTATATGAAACCAAAACAATAAAATTAATAACAATCTGGTTCTCTTGCCTTTTTCAATGAATATAATTTAATTAGAGAATAAAAACATACTAAGTTAACAACTACCTAGCCTAAGTTTAATTAATCGTTTTTGTAATCTACCAGCAGCTTCTGTTGCAGACACATCGCTGATAATAGTGCAAACCGTGAGTCAAACCAATGTTCGTGTTGAGGTGCGTTTGTTTATCAATGTCGTCCTTCTGGCGTGCCTCTGAATGCCTTTTAATTTGTTTGTTTTTTTAAAACATTTAAATGCAAAACCATACCAAAACATGTATACAGGCTTTTTATTTAATTATTTGTCCTGCGGTTGCCTTCAATTAATTTCTCTGCATGCACTACTACTTTGTATATGATGTACAATACGTGATTGTAAACATCTAACAAGTACGTACAATACTCTTTCAAATAAACATGTTATGATTTTGAATATGCGCTTCTTAGGGTCGGTATTATTGTCATTGCTTGCACCCCGGCACCTCTTTCTTTACAAATTAAGCACTGCGTGCATGTGTTAGGTCTTGTCAGTGTTTCAGATTGCACGAGAACAGTCTGCTGTTGCCATGAGAACATTCTGTTGATTGACAGGTTTGAAAGTTCTACTCACGCAATCTCTTTGGCTGTGTGAAAGGGTTATGATGGTATTACACCGGTATAGATTGCGCAATTTCATGCTGTGTGAAAGGGTATTTTACACACTTGTTAAAACGTTTCAGAGATGGCACAGCAGCTGCATTTCTCTATGAAAATGCAGACTAGATCATTTGTGCGTTGCTGGGTGAAAAAAAAATAAAAATCTTGGAACCACATGACAGCTGTGTTACGTCTTGACACAACATTTAACCAATCAGAGAGTTGAAGGGGCTGCTTTTGTGTGTTAAGCACTTCAAGAGGCTAAAACGTTAAAATGACTGCTAAAAAAATAGCTGATTATTTTCAAAGCAAAAATAGTGACAACAAATGCAGGATTTTCAAAATAAGCTGGCGATCAGCACAATCCACTGCCTAATACTATATTTGCATCGACTACTTTGTTAAAAAATATTAAGATTATTTTTGGGTATCATTGTCGATTTTTTTGTCGTATTATTGTACTGCAAGGTGATATATAATACATAAGTTATACACATGCACCTAAAAAAAATAAATAAAAAAAACCCCCTGCATATTCCTTTTGTTGTGATATCTTAAATATGTACCCAGGTGCTTGAGACAGATATTGGGGGTTCATGTATAAAGGTTGTATGGGATATCAGCTGAACACTTGTTAGCTGAAATACAAATGCTTAAATGCAGAGGTGCTGGACTATTACACTGCGGTTTCATGCAACGGTTATGATGGTGACCAAAACGTGTGTGCGAGTACTGTTGTGTTAAAAAAAATGGTTAAAATGAACAGTTGCATTCAAAAAACGTAGAACAGCGAAAAATAAAAAGACGTGCATTAACAAAATGCCCTGAAAACTTAAATAAAATAATGTTAAATGAAGCAATCAGCTCAATAAATTTCTGTTCTACCACCCAGCTGTACAGAATTCCTGGGGGGAACCCTGTGCCTGCGACACCTGGTGAGGCACATGGCAAATCAACTAAACTTGCCTGGTATATTATCCAACGAACATTAAAACTCTTCACTTCTTCAGCAGCTGGTGTCTGACAACAATGAAGGGGAAAGCAAATCCGCTACCAAAGAACACGACCATCATCCCCAACAGCCTCCATTTGTTCTCAATAGAGAAAGGAAGGTTCTGCAAAAAAATATATATATATTATTATTATAAAAATAATAATAATAATAATAATAATAAATAAACTTTATTTACCCCCCTCAAAACAAATCTGATACACGCAAAACTTGAAATTGAAAGATTTAGTTTAACACACGGTCTTCACCCTTGAACATAAAACCAGACATTGCCGATTACCCAGACACCTCAT
This sequence comes from Acipenser ruthenus, assembly GCF_902713425.1. Lineage (NCBI taxonomy): Eukaryota > Metazoa > Chordata > Actinopteri > Acipenseriformes > Acipenseridae > Acipenser > Acipenser ruthenus. The sequence goes on along the minus strand of NC_081190.1, from coordinate 4,947,462 downwards.
TTCCACTGCCTGGCGCTACAGGCTTTGGCTGCCCATGGCTAGCCACTCAAGTCAAAAAGTAAATATGTATCGGGGGAGATGTATTAGTTGTTGATCAGAATAGTCCACTGCATGTAGCAATGACACACATTCTCTACAGGGCAGGGAGACAACTAGTCAGATACTACGTCTGGTACATCAGAAAGTGTTTACAGTTTCATTGAATAAATCATACATAGAAGCTCGCATCATATGTACCAAAACGTGTCTTTCATTCATTCTATTTAAGTGTCACCAGAACTAAAACAAATTCATTCTCGGGTACAGTAAGTAGTTTGAATCAATTCAAACCTGCATTTTGCTATTCTGTGTGACGCTCAAGTGCCAAGGCACTATCAGTGTGTTAGGTGCAATACAGTAACTGCCCTAGGAAGGCTGCGAAATCCTTAGCATATGCATTTCAATGTTCTGCACTATTTTCTGGTAAAACATTCCTTTTGCCAATGGAAAAAATATATTATTAAATAGTAAATACAAACATACAAGCTATTATTGCATTAACTGAACTGTTATATTAATAATGCTGTTATTGTAAATGCTACTGTACCGAATTATACGACCCCTCTCCTTCACTCTTCAGCAATAATTAACACACTTATAAATACAACACGAACAACAATCATCAGTAGGTATTTTGTTGAGATTAGTTCTATTTCTTATAGGTTATAAACACCCTAACTTTGACCTCCAGCGCCTGGCCTTTACACCAGGCCTGAAATAACTTAACCGGAACTCTCTTTCATTTAAAATTAAAACTGCCACACAAAGCTCAGTTTTACCTTTCCCGGTCCCTCTCCATAATGAGACCTGCGAATAGCAGACGTGGTGAACCTGCGGACAGCCTGGCCAAGCATGACTATTTTATTTTGTATTTCAAGTTCTCTCACACACTTGCAATCTCTCAGCCGACCTTCCTTTTTGAAAGAGCAGAGAGCGGATTTATGGGATAGCTCAACAATAAATGAACTTCCTGGAACTGGCTAAATGGTTTCTGGGAAGTGTAGTCTTTTAAGTTTATATTTGCCACTGAGATGGATTTCAACTTCTCGTATCTAAAATTCAGGTAAACATAAACGTCTCATTTTATTGTATGTATGTGTTGTGGTTATAAAGGCAAGTTATCTTAGTGAAGAAAGCATCCAAATACTGTATTTAATTTTGCCTGCCTTAAGCCCGGGATAGACAAGCGCAGCGCCCCACTGCAGGAGACGTCACGGTGCGGTACCGCTAGTCTGCACCCGGACATACAGGAGCGGTGTGCACTACGTGCGTGGCCGTCACTAGCTATGAGGACACCGAGGTCGTGTCCTCGATTGTTTTTTCTTTTTTTTGCATCATCAATGCTGATGCTCGTGTAATAATTCTGGTAAAGTACAAAAGACTCTCTCATTTTCTCTGTTGGTTTGCCGTGTAACATGGATTTGGAGGCTGAATAGTAAATACCAAGCAGTCATATAAATACTGCAGCTAGTGCTTGAAGCCTCAGTGTGACCTCGGTATGTCAGCTCTGCTCACGACGCTGACTACGCGGTACTACAGTACAGTAGTTGTCAGCACCACACCGTAGGCTATGTACTCAAATATAATTTACATATATGGCCAAAAGTTTTGCATCACCTGTACAATATTAGGATGCAGACATAATTAAAACAATAATAATAATAATAATAATAATAATAATAATAATAATAATAATAATAATAATAATAATAATAAAAACAACATAATTTCGATATTTTATTTAATACTCTCAAAAGTCTACCGGAAACTACAATAGTAGTGTAGTATTTCATGTTAGATTTCAAAATGTCACATATAATCTACTAAATAAAAACAGTGGTTTGTTTTTCAATGTTGTTTTTCTGTCATCTATAAGCAAGTGTATGAAATGAGCGATCTGAGCTTAGCAAAGGAACATACAATACAATATGTTGGTGACAGCAAGTAGCCTACTACTAAAATGTTAGAAAATATATCCTTTTACAGCCAGTTATTTAGTAAAAAGAGTAGTTAACTACAGAAATAATTTTTAAAAAGGCAGGAAGGATGCTTATCAGGGGTGATGTCTAAAATATTGACTTGCCTGTCCTTTTATGAAATATGGGAGGGATCAAACACTTCAGGGTGCTTGGACACCTCCGTAGACAGCAGTTTCATTCATGATTTTTCCTGGCAAGCACGTGTTGTCATTACTTGGATGTGATTGGTTAATCCACCGACGGTACCGCGCGGCAGCCAGTAAAAATCTTTCTGGATTCGCTTTGAGCGGTACCGCTCAGCGTCACCGTGGGACTCACGTATCATCCTGCGCTGATCTGTCCAACACCATATGAAAGCAATGGCAGCCATACAGGCGGCAAAATGCCGCGCCTGTCTCCAGGCTGCCAGATTGGCGGTTTTCCAGCCAAATTTTGCTTTTTTTTAAAACATCTGTCTACAGGTAACCAGAGTCAGAGTCAGAGGCTGATAGGTAAGTGATCCTGCTTCAAGTAATTAACATTAGCTGTATTTCAGTAACATTATGAAGGTGGTGTTGTTTTAATTAGTTGATCTTCTGTTTGTGATTAGTACCAGGTGAGTGTGGTTCAATTGAATAGAGGTTGGAGTCAGCTAGTCTATTTGTGCGGCAGCCAACAGAAGAGCCTCTCTACCTAAGAGCTGGGAGTCTGGGTGTGGGAGTCCGTTGGAGAAAATCCAACCCTAGCAGCGCTCTGGAAGACGCCAACTACTAGACAGGTCTGTACCCTCCCCCCACCGCTCCTGCTCCCACTACTACTGTACCTGTCTGTCTCACCTATCCTGCTATGACTGTCTCTTGCATCCCTGTTATTCTGTCCTCTTACTCCCGCCCTCTGTCCTCTCTCAGCGGCTGCTCCCCTAACCCCTCTAATGTCATCCCTCTGCCTTTCCCCCCCTCCCACTCTCTCCCCTCCCACTCTCCTCCCACTCTCTCCCTTCCCACTCCCACTCCCCTCCCATTCTCTCCCCTCCCACTCTCCTCCCACTCTCTCTGGTGCCCTCTGGAACTGTCACTCTTCTGCTAACAAAGCTGATTTCATCTCTGCCTTTGCCTCCCACCCCTCTCTTGATTTCCTTGCTCTCACTGAAACCTGGCGCTCTCCTGTTAACACTGACTCCTGCTGCCCTGCCCTCTCTCCACGTCCTGTCCCATACTCCACGTCTCACTGGACGGGGAGGTGGGACTGGTCTTCTCTCTCCCTCCTTACTCTTTTCTGTCCCCTCTGACCTCTCCTCACTCTCTGTTAACACCTTTGAATTTCACGCTGTCCAACTAACCTCTCCCTGTCAACTCCTGCTAATTGTACTGCACCGTCCCCCTGGACCTCTCACTCACTTTCTCGATGAAGGTCGTCATCAGTGCAGGACTTCAATCACCACAATGCTCTGCATACTATACCACGCTCTCCCCAAGGGGCGTGACTTTGTTCAGAAGCTCAACATCCAATAAAATGACAAATCACACAAATGTGCACACTTGCATTCAGCAAATCCTGCTACTTCTTTCCTCAGGACTGATTAATGTGGAATTCTTACAGATGAATGACACTCGTATGCATTTGACCGGGGTTCTTGTTTAATTGTAAAATAGGGAAAAATAAAACGCTTTTTTAAAAAAATTTGTAACAAATTAAGAACTGTATCAGTACAAATATAATTAGAACGTGTTATTTTATTTATTGTTTTATAGATTGTACGCCAACAGTTCAGGACAATTTAATTTTACTTTGAATAAAATAAAATAAATCGTGGATCGCATTTGATCTCATCACATAAAAAACAGCAGTGCTTGTAAACTGTAAGAAGAAAAACAAGCAAAGCCCATACATAAATAAATAAATCGTTTATAACATTACTTAACTATGTTATTTTTTTATTTTAAATAAATGTATAGCACTTATGTATGCTTTTGTAATATATATTTAAGTCTTAAATGTAAGTACAGGTTTTTGGCTGGTTTAACAAAACACAATACGCGGATAAACAGTGGTAGCTCGCGCATGCTTAAACAACTTCCGCTTAGAAAACACGGAAGTGCCCATTCAGATCTGATACGTTATGCTGATTTTGGTCTTTTACTTTTTAACTTTAATTTATCATATTTTCTAGTCATTTACATGGTTGTTAATGTAATTTATGATATTTTTCCACCATTAAGAAAATAGTATGCAAATATTTGTCATATGCAATACATTGGGTCTTGTACATGTTTTTTTTTTTTACTTGTGCAACTTTGTGGTGGATTCATTTTGTGTTTGTTGTGAATTGTTTTTTTTTAGAGAAATTGATTGTCTGTTTCCAGTTTAAGTTTGCAAAGAATATAATTAATGGTAAAAGTACCTCTGTTTGACAATAGGAAAACACCCATCAGATAAATCTGGCAGTGTGCCACTTTCAATGTGACAACATACCGTTTTTCGACATTACACGGATCAAGTTTTGGTACACGTACCACATTCTGACGATGTACCGCTTTCTAACACTACACCTGTACTTGAAAGAAACTGGTGACCAGTGCAACCTATACATATTGTGTAAGACTGATGATATAATGTATCATTTCTGCATATTTCCAAAAGTTCTGTAGTGCTTAAAATTAGTGCATCCTTCTTAGGCAAAACATCCTTTATAAATCAACCACATGGGTAATACGTTATCAGTAAAATGATCTGCAGTGAATAAGGCCATATTTTAACTTCATATTGATCTTTCTGGTGTTCTACCCCAGGAGATATTTATTGACCACATTGGGAATCAAGAGTTTGATCCGTATTAAAGAAATATTACTGGGTAAGTTCTTAGCAAAGAAATTCACACACGTTTTGTGTGTAATACATCATCGCGTTTTATATTTATTTAATTGTTTTTTTTTCCTCCACAATGACTGCTCTTTTAACCAGTAACTTATCTTGTTAAAATTCAAATACTGTACCAGTGTAGCAGAAACAAACAATAATTAAAGACTTGAGTCCAAATGCAGCCAGTGTACCTTTGTCATCCTGGCTGTGTAATAAACATGCCAAATTAAGTTGTTTGCAAAATGTTTGAGCAGGGAATTGAAATGTAAGCACAGGATTATGGAAAACCTGATTCTGAAAAGTAGCCACCAAATCCATGAAAAGATACATTTAAACCAAATATGTAGCGCATAGCATAATATTTGTTTTATTCCTCTATATATGTATACAGGGATGTGTCCAGTCGAAACTCATTGGAAATGTCCTATTGGCAGGCTGGTTAAGCTGTTAAGCTGGTTTCAGTAGCAAAATGATAGTTTACAGTAAATAACACCCAAATGCATTGTAGTACCATGATATGTATTAGAGTTTCTGGTGTACTGTATACCTACACTCAAAATACAGTTACAGTTGGTAATTTTCTCATTTTCTCCATCTTCTCTTTACCCAGTAAAATAAGTCAGATATTTAATCAAGGGAGGACAGTCGAGTATATTTGGTAAACATACCATCACAGCACATATGCTGTATTTTAAAACATTCAAAAAATAAAACAAGGGAGAACAATAGCAACTGTGTATGTGCTCACTGTATCTAAACACAGGCAATAACTTGTATTGTTATGCTGTCTGATTTAACACAAACATGAGGCCATCCCTAAATGATGCGGTCCTCAAAGCTGGCACTGTTTTATTGTTTTATTAAATCCTAACACTTTGCTATAATTCTGGGTTGCTTGCCCCCAGTCTCCTCTCTTATCTACAGTGCATTGGTTAAAGAAACATGGCGGGCCCTAACTTCAGTCCTATTAGTTTGCAGAGTGTCATTCTCACTTGCCCTTTCGAATATGCTGATGCAGTACTTTCTGGTAGACAAACACCAGCGTTTTATTGCATGCATTGCCTGCCACCCAGCTCCAAAACCAATCTAAATGAAAATAAATGAGAGTACGTGCTTTTGATACCTTGCCATCGAAATACCAGATAAAAAGGTCTCCCTTTGAATGTTCTGGGTGCTAAAACACTTTACATTGCATTTGCTGATAGACTAAAATAAAGTAATCTTCCTCTTAGTTCCAAGTTGGGTAGGAGGAGATTTATTAAAGTGACCCCAGTGGTTTAGTCTCACACGGCACAGCAGTCTATTCGAATTATTTCCATCTAGATCCCGCTAACCAAGGCTTTACAATCCATTTTCTTTCCTTGTTATTATTTTTAATATTGTTACTGCTCCCATCCTCTTTTGTTGTGCTGAGAAAGTTTATTTGCGATATACTAATATTTAAAATACAACACAATTAATAAACCACACTTCCTTTTGCTTTAGGTCATAGTATGAACTGCATGCGTTAATCCCGGGATCAGCTTTCTTTGTGACATTTCTGTGTTGGCCGCATTCATGTTCCCATGTCCTGTTGAAGGAATACATTATATCATGTTTTCTAATTTAATTTCTGACCTGTTACATATCCTATAATGTTCAATACAATACTATGTTTATGTTTAGATCATTATAACCCATCTATTCCAGACTCCTTGAGGCTGATAGTAGGGAAGTGAAATGGGGAATCCCATGAGTGTTGCACAGAATTCCGTGCATGATTCTCCCCTTAACACTCTACAGCGCAGCGCTAATATGCTTCCCCAGTGCACTTCCCACACCATCGAGGAGTCTTCAGAATCAGTTTTACTGCAATAGTTAGTAAGCATGGCAAATTATTATTTCAGCCCAAACAGCAACATAGAATGATACAGAATGCACATAATAAAAAGGTAAGAAATGAAATTCGAGGGACACACACAGCATGTAAAGCATGGATCCCTTTAATACTGTTCATGGTATGTGTTTCCATAACACATTCTCTGTTACAACACTTTTTTTTTTTTTTTTTTTTTTTTAAATACTGTGACCTTCAAAGTCTTGAAGTTAAACTTAAAAAAGAAATACAGGTAATAAAAAAAATATTTATGGAATCCAATCTCATATTCTGGCATATAGAATTAGGAATATGACAAGAGAGCCTAAAATAAAATTATTGATGAGGGAATCCAACATCGGTTCAAATCAAAGTAATGGAGGCAGTATGAAAAAGCCAGATTGACTGCTCCTTAAAATAACTTGAGATGTTCTAATGTATTCTGCCCAGGGCACATTAGAATCAGCTAAATGATCTTTTCCGGTTCTCACTTTTTCATGTTATTTAGTATCTGTTACAATGGGGGATGGGGGCTTGTTCTGAGAGGCATTATAGGAGAAGAAGCTCAGATGTGCAAATCTTACAGCTAAAAGTAGAACAAAGCTATTTCTAGTTGGGTGTGAAATATCTTTTATGTTAATGTTGTATGCATTCTTCTGTTTTGATCCACTTCACTTTGCATCATTCTCTGTGTCAGTCATCATATCCTGCTGACACTTGTCAATAATACTGTATATGACAAACATCACATATATTCACATTGTTTTGTTAGTTTGTCATTATTGGCTCGTAATTGTGCAATGGTACCGTGTGCCATATTCCTGATTTCTTAATTAAAACAGCCCGCTTCTGACCGTAAAACTCACCCTGTGCGTGCATGTAGTGTCCCGGGGCACCAGGCTGCTTGATACATGGTTTGTAGGCTTGGTTTTCCATTTCCATTCCAGGCCAGGCCACTGCATCTCAGAAGAGATAGTAATATACAATTGACTGCATCAGCATGTTTTGTTTAAGTTGTTCTGCATTAAACAACCTCTTTGAGACACTAGAAAACAAGTGTCAGCTGACTCCTAGGAGCTAGACACTGTTAATCAGCTAATGTAAGCGCCTGAATTAAGTTTGCCCTCTGTTTTCATGTATAACACTTAGCAAGTCTTTTTATCTTTTGAAGTGACTGCTCTTTTATGACTGTTTTTAGTAAATGGCTTTCTTCTTGTGCTTATTTAATAGGTTTCTCATTAGAGTCATCAGAAAAATGACATCAGAAAAATGACTTTTGTATGGATCGCCCTCTTACATTGTTGTTTTGTTATTATATTATGTACTAAAGATCACTCTAAACAGAAATCTTTGTCAAAGCCGACAGTATACAATATCAGTGTATACTGTACAACAACAAAATCTCAGCTTTTGTTATTGTGGAATACTGTGTTTATCTCCAGTACATATGCCCCTGTTAGTTTACCAGCAAGTTCCACTATCTGTTATGCCAGGGATTTCATCAAAACTATTAAAGTGATTGTAGTTCACAAAATAATTCCATTAATTCTGCCTGTTGTGCAATTTTATTCCTTATATAGGTCTCAAGTGTGAAACAAGGATAGAATTAAAATATGGACAACGATCTAGAGCAGGGGTGTCCAATCACGGTCCTGGAGGTCCATACAGGTACATCTAGATAATTAACTGCTTTATTGGTTCAATTAAACAATTTAGACCAGGGATCGAACAAAGACCAGGACTGGAAGGGCCAACCCCCGGCCACCCCAATCTAGAATAGTGCTAACAGAACTGAGGAGAGTGGGTAAAGAGTAGGTGATAATAGGCAGTTTGAAAGAAGAATCCTGTATTTAAGGCTGTATTTCTTTCAACATCATAGTCAAGAAAATGCCATTGTCGTGAGATACCATTATAATTACAAGCTCATTTTTTATATAACGCTATATTCTTCAGGAACCCCGCTGCTCCCTCTTTAATGTTCTTGGGGTAGATATAAGGGTAACAAATGTAATGTCTTTACATAAATTGTTTGTTTCAAACTGGTTTGAGGGTATATTTTTTTTCAAATGTATTGGTGGTAGCACAAGAACAGTTTTTTTTTTGGTTTGAGTAATTTGGAAGCAACTACACGCTGTCTGGTAATTATTTTTATTGATTGGACTGGGACTACATGACTGCAGGCGTGATTGCTGAAAATGCTTGCTTTGAATACATATTTGAAATCCTGTAATGGGTGTTTGACTGTATATTACGTTAAAGTACAGAGACTCAATATGTTGCCTTCTATAGCAATGATACTAGAGTGCTTATAGGGTAATGACCAAGGCTTTTAAAAAAATATCTTAACTCTCGTTTAATGAATTGAACTTTCACACAGTTTTTGAATTGAGGGGTTAGACAAAGGATAACTCTAGCTGTGCAGAGAGTTTCAAAATCTCAGTTGTAAAGAGGGCAGAATTCCAGTGGCACACCCTAGTGGCCATTTTTGTTGCAAAGATAATTGGTATAAGGATCCATAAGCAACTAATGAGACACAAATACTGTAATAGGATTTTAAACCGATTAGAAATGTAATATTCTGAAAATGTATGATTTAAGAAATAATTGTTAGCTACAACCAATTTAAAGGGACACGTACAGTACCTAAATATCTTCGACACTGGCACATAGAGATAACACCTGTTTCGCGTTTATGATCAGTGACTTCCATATTACACAAGCTTTGTGTGTGTTTATCAATGTATTTTTTTAAGGAAATGCTAAAAACAATTTCATATTTTTTTTGGTTGCTTTTTTTAAGACAGCGCCACTCCATATATATCTGTAAGGTATTTTATTATTTTCGTTTCATCTCCTTTCAATCCAATTAAAAATATAAAGAATTTGGGAATGGAAATGTGCATGAAATTGTTTCACTGTAGTCTGGATTGGGCTGTAGCTGCTGCCTCTCAGTATTGCTGCTATCCCTGCAGCACCTGAATCTCAAACCCACAGCAGGTTTGTGAGGGCATCTCCAGAGGGAACAATGCATGAATTACTACAACTGCAACATCCGCAATCACCTTCTTAACCTTGAACTGACAGCTTCCCTTGTTTTCTGTCTGGTAGCCGGAGAGTTATGGGAAATGAATGACTGACAGATCAGTCAGTGAAATTGGATGGTGGAAAGGTATTAAATGGAAGCATTCCTCCAATGTTACAGCACTGACTTTGAGGTAAACTTTACAACACTTTCTCAATTAACCACTGTCACACCAGACAGGCAGGTGCTGTGCCTTTGAATCTTCACCAGCTATTTTATATAGAAACCCAGTTGAAGTTCTGTGATTCTATTTCATGCAGTTTCTTCTGTTTTGCCATCCTTCTCCTACTGTTTGGACACTGTAACTGACATAATTATTATTTCTATTTTTATTTTTATATCTGTCTAATTTAATTAATGGCTTGGGTGTGTCTTTCTAGTTCCTTGGTTTTTTTTTTTTTTTTTTTTCGGGCAGGCCTGAAAAATGGAATTTGATGGAAATGTGTCCGTCTTAGAAAATATTCACTTGATGCTTGACTACAAAAATCAATACATAAAAAGAAAATCTATTACTCCAATACAATCCTATAAACTCTTGAAATTAACTTGAATTGGCGGCCATTATGTTAAAGTGTTACCGAGCAAGCTGACAAAAAAAAAAAAATTAAACAAACAAACAAACAAACAAACATCTGTGTTGCTACAAGTACGACACTTCATCATTTTCTACTTTAGGCAATGATTGTCACACACCATTACAAGCCTGGCTATTATGAGTATTGGATTTGTACAGTTGAGTACAGGTTCACTCATGGAGGCATATCTCAGTAATCCAACTGAGGAAGCAGCAGCTGAATGACTATCTTATTACTTATTTTCAAAATCAACAAATTCTTGTTGTTAAAAATGCCCCTGTAATATAAAGTAGTGAGAACAAATTAGACTGTTAAAAAAAGTGTCTAAAGATGTTGTTTATATCATTGATTTATTAAGTGTGATTAGTAGTACTGGAGACTGTTGGCTTTATGGCCTTAATGTTTGTGGATGGGGTCATGACTTAGTTTTGTGTTATTTATGTTTTATTTGATTTATTGTAAAGCTTTTTGAAGGGTCCCGTTATTTTATTGTGAAGTTCCTTGGAATCACTTGTGAAGAAAGCTGTTATGTACTGTGAGTGTAAATGTTATTTCACTAGCGGGCAAAGGGGTAGGTTTAAGGAAGTATGGCTTGGTGTCCCACTCAGTTCCAACGGAGCCCGTCTTTTGAGAGGTGGAGCCTGTGTTTCAGCCTCCTAGGCAGGAGCATGGGACAGAAGGGAACATCGATGCAGAGGTGGTGGAGCAAACCACACATACAAGAAACACAGAGGCATACTCTGGGGTTAAAATAGAAAGACTGGTCACTAGTTCACCAATGTTATAATATTATTGTAGTCCATAGTATTCATTCTCAGAGCAGTGATAGCGGGATTAGTCAGCATTATACAATAAAAATACTCCTGTTAATTACTGCGCACTAAACTTCAACTTTTTGACAGAATGTGTTCCAGTATTACAAGTAAAAGTATGATTTCACCAACACATTTGGAGAATAATGCAAAATATACACAATCTAGTTTTTCTACCAGGGCTGATTAGACACCGAACAGGCTTATAGTTAGTGGTGGTATTGCGATCTGCTGCTGTTTAGATCAATAAAATATGCCCCATGAAGTTAATTAATTTTTTTTTGCTTGAATATCTCCCCTAGTGACCTCAAGTGAAACTCTCCAACCTAGCACAATGAAAAAACGCATTCCTATGAGTCAAAAAGTATTGGTTATTTCAGACAGCCTTCAGAGTGGAGAGCAATAGAACAATACATATTTCAGTGATGGGCAGCAAATGCTTTTCGACTCGAACATGAAAGGCAACCTCATAAAATACCATAGGAAAGGTTTAAAAATGAAAACATGACAGTATGTTTATGTCACAGCAGCATTTCCCCTGCCACTTGCTGTGATGTTGCTGGGTTATGTGGATAAGGACTGGGGCACTTCTTGAGGCTTTGTGTCCCCAGATGGAAGGGCAATGACCTATAGCCTTACAACAATGCATTTCCTTGACAAGTGGGGAAGAAATCATTTGGAAAAACAATAATTTAGGGCGTTATTGGGTTAACAAGCCATCACAGCAGGGATAATGGCTAGACTTTCATCAAAACCGAAATTTTGCAATGGGTGAATGAAGGCTTTATGGTATGGTGAGTCATGCTTTAATATTCTGCCTTTATAAGGTGCCCTAACAGATGAATACACAGATGAACCTGCACTGAAAAGTAGTCTCAGGTATTATACAATATGTTCTGTTAAATAATTCATGCTTTTGTTTAAACTATTCTTAAACATGTTCCCCTATTCATAAAGCATGTTTATATTTGCATACATCTAAGAAGTTAACCATAAATACAATAGAATTTGTTGAACAAAGACATGGATTGTACAGTATGCCTTGAACTATTTGCACCAGCATAGTGTCCAGCAGGTGGCGGTGGTTCCTCGGCCGACCCAGGAAAGATATTTTAAGTAATGACCTCATTAGAATGTGTGAGTAAATACTAATACAAGTGCTACAGAGATCAAGCCCTCCAAGTGTGTTGAGTTTCACGAAGAACCGTCTTCATTTAATATGCTGTATGTTTCGCCTCTTCAACAAGGAGAACAAGAAGAACAAGATTGTTTCCACTTTTTGACTGAATATCTCTCCTAATATATCCACAGATGTTACATGTTGTTTTGTAAGTGATGATCAAGTGTTTAGAGCTTTTCAGAAAAGCAATAGTGATAGTTATGGCAATACCCTACCTTTCCCATAAAGATTGATCCTGTATAGTGAGTCACAGAGGGTTTCCTCCATGCTTTGTTCTAACTTGTGACTACCATGACTCTCTTTGTATGACAGATCTGACAAACTGTGCAGTAAACTACACTCAGCATGATTAAGGGTAGCGGCGGAACACTTAAAATTATAACATATTGTGCTGCTGATATATTTGCAATTGTTCTTGCAAATAACCATGTATGGTTTCTACAGCAGTCATTACTATATGCATATAATATTTTTAGTGGTTCCATTTTCTGTGCTTTGACAGAAAAGACAGGACTTCAAGTTGCTGATGTTGCATGAAAATATCTATTATAAGTCTGCTTATATTATGTGCTCGAGTTCATTAACCACCAGTTTCGGAGTCAAGACTTTGATCAGTCTTCACTGAAAACTTGTTATGCTATGAAGTTCTTGATTGATGATTTGTCTGAATAGTTTTTTGCATTGAGTAGCCTTTTTCTTTTTCTTTTTTTTTACCAGTCACTGATGCACAGTCAACCTCAATGTTTTGTTTTAAACCAGCCTTTTTGAGAATAAATGGTAAATTATACTGATGGATAGGAAAACTTACCGTTTCCATTACAAATATATAATAGCAACAATTGAGAATGTTACCAACATTTCAAAGGTTTTTCTATCTAATCTGTCACATTCTCTAATATAGCATTTAGTCTGAGTAAATGTTTATATGTCGGATTATAATGACTTGTTCAAGTTCCTAATTTTCATTGAAATCTGCTACATGCCAACAAAAGCAAATAAGCAAGCAAGTCATTCCCTGCCTGTAAATTCAAAATTAGAGCAATCAGGAACATGATAAAGTAGATTACTATAACCTGGATCCACTGTATGCAAAGAAATTAAATACAATACAGAGATATATACAGTCTATCTATCTATCTATCTATCTATCTATCTATCTATCTATCTCTATCTATCTATCTATCTATCTATCTATCTATCTATCTATCTATCTATATATATATATATATATATATATATATATATATATATATATATATTATTTACTCGAATTTAAGTCGCACTTTTGTGGCCAAAATAAAAGTTCAAATTTGGGGGGGAGCGACTTGGATTCGAGGTTTTTAGTTAGGGTACCAATTTACAGTGGATCTCAAAAGTATTCAACCCCCTTGGACTTTTCCACATTTTATTATGTTACAACATGGAATCAAAATTGATTTAATTAGGAGTTTTTGCCACTTATCAACACAAAAAAGTCCATAATGTCAAAGTGAAAAATAAAAATCTACAAATTGTTCTAAATTAATTATAAATATAAAACAAAATAATTGATTGTATAAGTATTCACCCCCTTTGCTATGACACACCTAAATAAGCTCTGGTGCAACCAATTATCTTTAGAAGTCACATAATTAGTTGAATGGAGTCCACCTGTGTGCAATTAAGGTGTTTCACATGATTTCAGGTTAAATACACCTGTCTCTGGGAGGTCCCACTGTTGGTTAGTACATTTCCTAACAAAAACTACATCATGAAGAGGAAGGAAAATTCAAAGCAAATCCTGAATAAGGTTCTTCAAAAGCACCAATCAGGGGTAGGATATAAGAACATTTCCAAGGCATTGAATATCCCCCGGAGCACAGTAAAGTTCATTATTAAGAAATGGAGAGAATATGGCACAATTGTGAATCTGTCTAGAACAGGCCGTCCTCAAAAACTGAGTATCCGGGCGAGAAGGGCACTAGTCAGAGAGGCCACCAAGAGGCCTATAAGGAGTTACAGTCTTCCACGGCTGAGCTGGGAGACACTGCGCATACAGCAACAATAGCAAAGAGTTGAAAAAGAGTTGAAGAGCTTGAGCAATTTTGCAAAGAAGAATGGGCAAAAATTGAAGTGTCCAGATGTGCAAAGCTGGTAGAGACTTATCCAAATAGACTCATGGCTGTAATTGCTGCCAAAGGTACCTCTACCAAATGTTGACTCAAGGGGGTGAATACTTATGCAATCAATTATTTTCTGTTTTGTATTTGTAATTAATTTAGAACAATTTGTAGATTTTATTTTTCAGTTTGACATTATGGACTTTTTTTGTGTTGATCAGTGGCAAAAACTCCTAATTAAATCCATTTTGATTCCATGTTGTAAAACAATAAAATGTGGAAAAGTCCAAGGGGGGGTGAATACTTTTGAGAGCCACTGTATATATATATATATATATATATATATATATATATACAGTGCCCTCCATAAGTATTGGGATAGTGAAGTAAAAACTGCTATTTTTGCTGCACACTCAAGCAATATGAATATGGCCAGTCTAAAACTTTCCACTTTTTCCCCCTGATGAACTCCTTGGTTGCGTTGGCAGTGTGTTTCTTTCCACTTTTTCCCCCTGATGAACTCCTTGGTTGCGTTGGCAGTGTGTTTCTTTCCACTTTTTCCCCCTGATGAACTCCTTGGTTGCGTTGGCAGTGTGTTTCTTTCCACTTTTTCCCCCTGATGAACTCCTTGGTTGTGTTGGCAGTGTGTTTTGGGTCATTGTCCTGTTGCATTGTGAAGCGCCGCCCAATGAGTCTGGTGGCATTTTCTTGTACATTGGTAGCCAAGATGCTTCTGTACACTTCTGAAGTCATTCTGCTGCTGCCATCATTCGTTACATCATCAATAAAGATGAGTGAGCCCATTCCAGAGGCAGCCATGTTCTCTTCCTTTAAGATGTAACTTCTATTTGAGCTTGTTTCTGCTTCCTTCAAGTGCAACCAGTGATGTGTATCATTACAACATCATTTATTTCAGCCTTTATAGCCGAGGTTTATTTGATTCAGTAGTCTTCTTGATGTGCGAGTGCTGGAAAATTATGAGCCGTACAGCTGTCAACCTGTAAATGCTGTAAATTGAATCTATTCTCTGTCAGGTTAGGTATAAAAGAATATTTGGCAGCTAGTAAATACACCAGAAGATATTTTGCTTAACTCTTAACTATTATTGTGAATAAAAGAAAAGGGTACGAAATTTCACATTCAATAGAAACAAGCCATCTCTCTTATGTTACTGTTAAACAAGAGATATGAGTAAACATTCTGCATGATAATCCACACTGCCTCATCTCCCTGGTTTTAATCAAAGAACTGACTTGTTCTATACTTCTTATTATCATTCTCTTCACCAAATGAAGATGCATCAAAACAGGTTAGCTGAGGTGGTTTCTTAATATATAAACACATACAACTGCCTGGTTTAATATACAGTGTGTTTCAAGTCTTTGAACACAGATTATTTCATGAAATTCATGCAGTTTTCTCAAGCAGATGCTATTATGATCAGCACCACAAGCAGATGCTATTATGATCAGCACCTATAGAATGAAACTGTGGAACTAAGCTATATTGGGTCTTATGAAATACATACCGGTATAGGTTTTAATCTAAAACTTATAGCAAAAAATTTTCTGTCTATATGTTGGTATATAACAGTTTCTGACACTGTAGACATATTTTTTATCAGTTGCTGTTTGGATTTCAGTTACCCGTAAACACGTATGTGCTCATAGCTCTGTGTGGCTGTAAGTAAAACTTCTGCCTGTAGACGGCAGTGGTGATTTGAGTCAACACATCCCTGTTAACCTTGCACTTAACCAGCGATGAAAAATGCCTTCACCTTAGATCCTTCACACTAGACAACCTAGCGAAGCTTACAAAAATCATTTTCGTTTTTTCTAGCACTCTCCAGTGATGCTGTGTGACATTGAAAGCCGAAAATCATGCAACCTTCCTGGAAACCCTGTAGAACCAACCGTGTATAACAGCAAGCAACAGCATATAATATATTAACACAAGTCTTCTCCTAACACAAGCTGGCAGGTGCACTGTCAAGATTTCTTACAAAAACTTCAAGAACACTCCCCTAAAAAACATTTTTGCTGAAGCAGTACCTGGACTCAAAGATGCACACCATGACCCATGTCCAGCTCCAGCAGCATCAAGATGATGCATCCCAGCCCAGGCAGTTTCATTTGAGACAGGTTACCAGACTTTACTGTACTTCAGTGTTCTGCAGAAGGGGTCATATGTGCACAACAGAGTGTGCTCTCTTTTTCAAACCCCTTTGCATAAAGTATTATCTGAAACAAAAACAGATTGGAAATGTGAAAAAAACACCAAGTTATCAAAAGTGCCCAGCCATTTAAAATGGAGATATCAAAAACACAAGCCAAGTTTTAAGAAACCATTGGGACAACCTTGCCCAGCACAAAGCTAATAAGCACGACTGTAAAACTGATGGTGGCCAAGGTTGCCCCAATTGTGTCTTCTAACTTGTATCAAAAACACAAGCTGAGTTACAAGAAACAATTGGGGCACTTTGGACAGAACCAACCAAATAGGCACAACTGTAAAAACTGTTTTTGATGCAAGTTTGATCCACTTTTATTGTGCCTGAAAAACACAAGCCTAGTTAGTAAAAACAATTGGGGCAACCTTGACCCCCACCGCTTTTACAGTTGTGCCTATTTTATTATTATTATTATGTTTATTTAACAGACACCTTTATCCAAGGCGACTTACAGAGTCTACGGTGTGTGAACTATGCATCAGCTGCAGAATCACTTACAATTACGTCTCACCCGAAAGACGGAGCACAAGGAGGTTAAGTGACTTACTCAGGTGGGATTTGAACTGGGGCTCTCCTGGTTACGAGCCCTTTTCTTTAACCACTGGACCACAAAGCCTCCTATTTGCTTTGTGCTGGGCAAGGTTGCCCCAATGGTTTCTTGAAACTTGGTTTGTGTTTTTGATATCTTTTTTTTCACTTATAACACACACATTACGGGAATAGCACAATTGTTCAACCTATATTGAGGCAATGTATTGCTGTTTGGATAGGGTAAATGTAAGTAGTAGCTTAGTCTGTTGAAAGAGTTAAGATGTAGCATAGCGGTTATGTAGTTGGAGTGAAAGTATGACTAGTTAGGGTTAAAATCCTGCCTATATATATATATATATATATATATATATATATATATATATATATATATATATATATATATATATATATATATATATATATATTGTGAACTGGTATAGTCCACGTAAGTATGAGATGTGCAAGTGGTCCCCTTTTTGGTGCAGTAGAACGTGACAGAGACCCAGGTCCAAGGAGATTTCTGTTTTAATGATTTGCCTTTTTCTCTTATATTCCAAAAATGAACACACAGAAGTTCCAGTTATCAAGACAAATATTAAACAAACTCAAATAAACACAGTCCAGGACTTTCTTTGTGGAGCGAGACCCTCAGGTAAGTCGTTGCTTGTTGTATCCAAGTTCCTTTGGTGGTGGCTTGGTATTGTGGTTTCTTTCTCTTTTCCAGGTTGTCACGGACATCCACCAGATGGCGCTGTGGAGTTGTGGTAGTCCCCGTCCTACTCACAGGTTTGTAATCCCGGCGGCCCCGGAGGTCTGTTTGCGGTAGAGTGCGACCGCAACACCCAGCCAACCTTTCATAAAGGTAAGTAATAACACTGCTGTGTAGATTAGAATTAATACAGGTGATCAAACCATGAGCAATGAGCGTTCTCTAACTCTCGCCTCTCTTTTGTTGCAGGTTCCACTGTTCCCGGACATAAAATAAAGTTGTATTTCGTTTAAATCACCCTTTTTGTGTCCCTGCGTATTTTTACGCCATTCAACACTTCCAGATGGACACAGTTCTCCTGGGTTAATCACTTGCCCAGTTTGTGGGCTTTTGATACAGTCTGTAAGCACTCTGTTAGAATACACACGTCCTGTACTTCAGTAGCTCCCAGCATATCAAAGGTAAAACACAGCGTACTCACTCTACAGCAGTCCATGTTCTCTGCATTGCTCCGATGCAGGGAAGCTTGTAGTCCGCCGTGTTGTTTCAAGGTAGAGCCACCGTGCACTGTCCCGCTGTAGAAACAATTATTGTCTCCGACTGGTGACAATGGTAGTCCGCAAGGTTGCTTCAATGCAATGCCTCAATACGCTGTACCGTTTTTAGAAAAAAGTGCTAAAATTGTATTCCTCTGGTTTACCACTGGTTAATATCCCAATCTCGCTCCCAATGCAGCTGCCCACCTTCGTCTTGGTTAGGTACTCTCCCGTCCCATGGCTCGTGTGTGCACCTGTTCTCACCCTCCCCTCTATCTGATTCCAGCAGCTTTTTAAAGCTACCGCTGTTACCCGTCATGCAATGTGCGTTTTCCCCGTTGTTGGGAAATGTAGTTCCTGGTTGTTCTGTGTCTCTAACCCCTTCGAAACTCTTAATCTCACTATATATATATATATATATATATATATATATATATATATATATATATATATGCACATTAAAGTTATGTTTGCAAAAGTATGTATGTTCAATGAAAGTATCATTCATATCAACTCAATTTTTTCACATAAAAAATGTGTTTGTTACACATAAATAAAATATTTTAATAAATTAATTTAGTATAGCAGTAAGTTACAGTTTTTAACAAGTAACAAGATGAAAAAGATTTTGTAAATAATGATTATGTATTATCCCGATTGTGTTGAAAGCTTTCATCTGACTTTGCAAACTATCATAATAAGCTTGATCCGTTCATTTAGTATATTGTAACATTTCCATGTTTATGAAGTAGTACTCAGGGAGATGGTGTTGAATTCTCAAAATGTTTGTTTTATTTGAAACTACAGAGAATTCCTGTCAGGGGCTGGAATTCATGGCACCAAAATAACCACCCTACATTTTAGTCTTGGCACTATCACTGCATATTCTCTCTGGTCACAGCTCACATGCTCGCTCAGTCGGCAGGAGGCAGTAACTAGCCTTCCCTACACTGTATAAAAACAGTTTCATTAACTATCTTTCATAACATCATCATAGAAAATCAGGTAAACATGTGGGTGTCATCAGAAATAAAAAATCACCCTTTTAATGCTTTTTATCCATAACATATACTTGCAAAAATACAGCACAGTTAATCAAACAGTTACTTATAATTTATAAGCATTTCAGTGATGCCAACCTCCACCTTCATTTTCTCTTTATAATCAGCATGGAAGATTTTTTTTTTTCATTACATGCCCATTAGTAGCATGTGGCAGGATAGCAGCAGAGGGAAGACTCAGGGACAGAAAATGCAGTGAAACCAAAATATTTTAATAGACAAAACACAAATAAAAAGGCACAAGGGCCAAACAAAAGGTTTCCAACAAAACACTGGAACAAAAGAAATCATTACTGTGTGTCTCTTCACAACAAAACACTCCAAACCACCCTCCTCACAAAGGGTTTCACCTGCCCTTTATACTCTGTGGCTGGAGCCCAATTAACTAATAATTAACAATTAAGCACTTAAGGCTCCAGCCACATTCTCACATGTATTTTCGCAGGGAGGAATTTAACCCCCTCCCTGCTTATCCAAACCAAAACAAGAATCACAATAAACATAATGAAAATAGTAAAAATAAAAATAACAAACACCACAAATTATAGGGGCGAGCTAGCACCCCATCACATAGCAATACAAGCTTTTTAAAATAAGCTTTTTAATGTTTGGTCCTAGCTTCCCTCAGTAAGACCACTAATAAGCTTCGGACACTGTCTCACAAAACATAAATGAGTGGAAAACATGCTTTCAATGTATTGACTCCAGTTTATAAGCCATTTAAAACTGTAAAATGTAACTGTACAATCCCCGTTTTGATATTTGCAATCGTGCAGAAAATAAATACATTTCCAAGTGACAAATATGTGATAATTGCTGTAAGATAATTGTTCTAAAAAGTGTGCGACTAGAATGTGAATGTGTAAAAGAGCTGGAAGTAGATATCAACAATGTATTTTTTGCACTGCTACCAACAGTACTTTTATAATGATATCATTGTAGGCAGTGAAGGCTGGTTCATAAGTTATTCTGGTGACACCAGTTAAAATGTATCCCAAAAAATTCAAATCTTATCAGCCTTAGTAGATATCATCATCATTGAGTGTTTCAGCATAGTCAAAGCTTGACAATAAAGTCAAGTTCCTCTAAAACCGTCCTTCATTTGAAATTCATTCTTGTTTGTACACACAAGTGCTGACCTTTCTTTAACTTTGACAGTGTCTTCATATAAGCTGATCAGTGAAGAAAACATAAGTCTCTCTGCTGAGTTGTACCTATTTATAATTTAAAAGCCTTGATGCATTTCTGAATGCACTCCAATAATGAAGAGATTTTGTTTTGCACATCCCCGCTTTGAATATTATACTACTTAGCAATTTACCATTCATTACCGTGACCAGACATCTAAGTAAACAATTATATGACTCCTGCAACTGTTTGAAAATCCTCTGGCACAGAATGATTACTTAGAGGATACAAGATAAGTAAAAAAAAAAAAATATTGAATGCGTTGTGGCGGATTTATTAAGTGCAGAAGGCAAGAGTTGCTGAAGAATGAAGAAAAACTGACACCTGTTGAAAAATTATTTTAATCAGGACCAATAGGCACACAATCAGAAAGGCAGTACATTGTGAAAACGCAGCTGCAGGTACACTTTTATCCAAACAACCCTGTGCTACACAATTACCCGTCACATGTCTTTACAGAGCTCACTTAGGGACTCCTTTGCTCTTTGTGTATCAAGAGTGTGTTCTAAAGGTTCAATGAGTGGTTGTCTTTTCTCCTGAAAAAACACATTTCCAGCTGACCTTTAACCTGCTGTCTTCATAGAACCATTTTCTGACCTAATGACACTGAAGATTTTTTGTGTTTTGAAAAAAAATTTAAAATAATACAAATCTATATCTAAACTAAAAGTCGTAGACCAATGGGGCAGCTCATGCCTTGAACATTAATGACGGCACTTCCTATTGGTCCATGTAGCAGTAGAGGGTCCATCACACTGGAGAGCGCTGTTCGAGGGTGGGCGGCTAGTTGAGGAACAACATCAGCCAGAGGCACAACTCCAGCAGCTTTCTTTCTTTTATTTGAGTGTAATGGGCATGATTGGTTCCAGTTTGCACTTCTTCCAACTTCCAGAGCTCCTTCCTTTGTTAAACCCCTCAGTGTATTCCGATTTCATAATGAAAAACTTGCCTACTGAGAAAGGGCATGCATTCTCAAACAAGGCCGATGCCCACTGGAACAAGGTTTGCATTTTTTATGAAAAATGTTAGGTATGAAATTCTATTTTTATTCCAGAAATAAAATGTTCATGCATTTAAGTTTTAGTTTAGAATCACTTATGTATCATTAATATATTGTATAATAATCTGATAATATATTGTTAAGACTTTACATGTCCTCTAAATACACTGTAATAAAACAGTAATTGAATACACATATTGTTGTGCAGTTACAATGCAACAACATGCATAGTTCAACAATGAAAATATGGTTGTGCATTCACAATGTATTTACTATGTAACCACATGTGTTATAACAGTGTAATAAGAGATACTTGATGTAGAGTGCTAACTCTTTCAGTAGGAGTAGTATTATTCTGCATGGCAGACATTGACACAGTTTATTCTTCATCGCTCCCACAAATAATACAAAAATGTATTATAGCTCTGTTTTCTGCCTGCCTTGCAAATACAAAATATAAATAGCTACATGTAATAGCTATTGCTTTATTTGTATTCAGTTTTCACTTTCACTTCATGTGAGCTTTTATGAGATCATGCAGCTGAAACATTAAATAACTTCATTCTTTATTAGTCCTCATGCTGCAAATTCAAAGTTTCCAACTCAGACTACAATGCTGCCTCACAACAAAACTTTACAGGTAATAATAGTTTCTGTTGCTTTTTAAATGCTTTAGTGGTGTTCCTATTGTGCATAATTCCAAGCACCTGAAATGTTATTTATATTAAAGGCAAAATAGCTCATTTGAGTTTGAGTTTGGTGTCTCAGCTTAGCTCTTACAGACTGGAATCATGGAGATGGCACTGTTCTCTCGTTGTCTCAAAGGGAGGCCCGCAAAAGCAGGCTAGAAGCATTATTACAGGACACTGTGCTTACATTGTCAAAGATACCTTTTGTTGTGGATAAATAGTCTTTAAAACAGTCAATCCATCATCTTTATATATATATATATATATATATATATATATTGCCTCCTTCGCTAAGGCTCTCAATTATAACGCGCCTCGGATACAGCGCTCCCACAGCATGTCCCCCAATTCCCTATACTAGTGATTCATGCAATATTTCTACAGTAAATACAGTACTGGTGTTGTTCAAACTGTAAACAACTTCTCAGTCTAACTTCCGTTTCTGTCTCTCCCTTTTGATACAATATCTGAACTGAAGAAAATAACTGTTCCTCGCACTTGGTTTGCTTGTCTGTCACTGAACTGAACTCCCGACCGCCGTTTAGCCAGGCTATTTATAGTTTAAAAACTGCTCATTAAAATGACCCACGAGTGGGAATGTTACCTTTTTTTTTAAATATAGCGTTGATTACATGGTGCTTTATGCATAGTTAATTCACAGAAAGTTACATTTATGCTTCACTATATGTGCATTACGGTGAGGAAGTTATTTTATTTAGAATTTTAGTCAGATGTCTGTTGTTATGTGTCCCGCGGTGCCCCCCACCCTGTCCCCCGTTTATAACGCTCTTCGGTTATAACGCTCATATTGTGTGTCCCCCGAGACCCGCGTTATAGCAAAGGAGCACTGTATATATATATATATATATAACAGTATTAAAATAGGTCAAATGAAGACGGAACAGAATGCATTGTACAGATGACGTTTACATTTAACAAAAACAATGTTATTTTTATTCTTGTACCCTTGCATGAATAAACGTTATCACTCTCTGCTGCAGCAAACCACAACTCAACACCCGCTATTTATTTGAACAATGTCACATGACTCTCGTAATATATAATGCTAGAGATCTCGCTAAGAAGACGCAGCAAATATTTAAATTAGTATATTGCGTGTCTGTCTTCATTAACATATTTTCTCTTTGTACACATGACAACATTTTTACTTTGTTAAGTGTCTCAACTAAAATGCAAATTGCGGTATGTTTGAGCTGCGACTGGCCCATCTTAGTACACCTATCCCTTAGACCATGAAAACAAACTGGGCAGAAAATTGGCAAATTAAATTCAATGTCAACAAATGTAAAGTGTTAAACGTCGGTCGCAAAAAACGTAAGATCCAAAGACCAAATGTGGGGGAACAGAACTGGAACAGGCACCCCAAGAGAAAGACTTCAGTGATGTAATAGATTCATCGCTGTCAAACACAAAGGTAAACAGATTGCTTGGGTATATAGCCAAAGGCAGGGGAGACATTCTCAACTAAACAGTGCAGGTACTCATATGCACAGCCGGTTCTAAACGTTTTAAAAATGGAGACAATTTGAGTGCCAATGAATAAATACTTATGTATACATATTGGTACACGATACATTTATAAATAAAAAATAGACCTTAAAAAATAACTCAATTACAACCAATTCACCATTAACAAGGAAGCTGAAAATACTGAAAGCGTTGTACCCTGTGCTTGTATCACTCATGTACCGTACTGTAATATAACACTTAAGTTAAACCTTAAATGACAAGCATTAAGAAATAAGTCAAACAATGCACAATAGGGGCTAAAATACCCTTCTAATTAGTGTTTTCACTATCTTATGGGTCAGGAGTCAAATGATAGATGACAAGATGAAACAAGCCATTTCACGATTTGGGCTAAACAGATTAAATACTAGAAAATACCTGAATAGCATTATCATTAATCATTTAAGATACAGTACGCATGGTGACCTGCTATTCATTGCTTTCTACCAAAAAATATCAAAGAACTATTAATATTTATGAACTGTTCTACACATATTTGGCTGATCTGGCACTTTTTTTATCAGCTGCTTGGATGTGTATTAATCTGTCATTATGACTTGAAAAGATTTTTTCTTTCTGTGTTTACAATATTTTCATTTAAATGATAATCAGGTTAACTTCAGCAAGACTGATTTTCCATTGAAGGATGTAAAAGTTGTATACTATAGTGAGGTCTGGTCTTCTAAGGTTCGGATTTCAAAAGGTATTTTTGAATTGATAAACAACATGGCAGTGTTATATAGCTCTTTGAGTTGTAGCAACGTGACAGTTACAGTATAATCAAAATAAAAATAGAAATCTTTCCAGCATATGTTATTAAATTATGTAGGCATGATCATGTTTTGAAAATATCTGACCTCAGTCATCTGGTCTCATCCAGAATTACATTGCCAGTACAGTTAACATAACTTAAAAGCAACTTTGCATTACGGACTACCATTACGAATATATCTTTTTCTTCATGCAATTATCTAAAATAATTTGCAGCAAATGGGAGCTGATCATTAAATAATTAAATTAAAAGCATCATACTGTACATTAAAATGTCAATATATAAGAGCACTATTTAAAGCTATCCAAATGAAATCGTAAAAGCTTTTCAAATCAGTGCATATTATGGAAAATCTGCAGTTTCAGACAAGGTGACATTTAATAGATGCAAGTGCTTTTTGATGGTTTCTTTTTAATGGCTCAACAATACAATTCAGTAAAGATATTTTTCATTTTAATGCAATCGCATCTTTCTGTTTATGGAAGCCTCTATCACTGTACAGCAATTCTCATATCCACTAATAGAGCAATAATTACACTGTTCAAGGGAACTGAAGTTCACAACAGGGAAGTTAGTCATGGAAATATTCTTGAATACTATTCAGACTCTTCTGAAACACAGATGGCCTCAGTTAATGATGATGCTTGCTGCTTGTTTTAGAGGGCATTAATTTGTTTAGTCACCCTCATAATCACACATAGAAAGTTCAAAGGTTCAGCACTAGGTAATACATGGTTAATAATTCTCAGATTTAAGAATTACACATGTGCATGTGTACACACATTGAGGTCTAGTCAATTGATATAAACATATTCTGTGACTTGTAGATGTATAGTGCTACAGACAATATGGATAAAACTTACTGACATGTTTGTTCTCAAGGCTCAGTTGCATTTAATATTCTATTTGAGATCCCATTTTATCTGTTTGCAGTTGATTTACATCCTTACTGGAGCTATTAAATCCAATTACAAGCTGTTTTCAGGCACGCAGAATGACAATATCCCCCCAGTGTGCTGGAATGCTCCCAGAAGCTTAGAGAGGGCTTTGGAAATGCAGGTCAGCGAAGCGCATTGCTCAGCTCTCAACCTCTCATCAGCACATCAACCATAGCGTCATGGCCTTGAACCTGCATTCTTCATTTGCTTTAACTCGTTGATAAATGAATGTCTTTTTGGGGGGAAAAAATCTAAGACTCCAGATGAACCCAATTTACCTGTTACCTGTTCATTCATGTAAATACTGTCTTGAAAAAATATATTCTTCCAAGCCCCCCTACAATACGCTGTCATTTTGCAATCAGTAAAGACAATGGCCACCTCAGTCTGCTAGCTGGGCATTATATGGGTTCAGCATTTTCCACAATGGAGAATACCTTCAACACAGTCTGGACGTGTAGGAAACTTTTAAGCCATCTCTCTGTGCTAATTGTGGACCTTTTCAAAGCTTATATCCATCAAGAACTGTCCAACGGCCTGATGTAAAAGTACTCTCATAAAAGTTTACCATGATAAATCTGTACAGTAATTTTGCCATGTTTTTCTCATGGTATTACTATACATTTACTATATTTTACCATGGTTTGCTGTAAAATGCTTGCATATGCTTTATCATTCCTTCACTATGCTTTATTACACCTTTCTATGTTTATACTATGGTAGACTTTTATAAGGGCACCCAAGCCCATACGAATTTGCTACCCAGTTATGTTTAACTCTTTAACAGCAAATTCTGCCAGAATTCATACTTATCTGCAGCAGTACTGGTTTAGTTTCCTTGTAGTTTCCAATACTACTAGGAAGGTAGGAGGTAAACATTAAAGATCTCATGGTATGGTATGTGCATTTTAATTTGAATACAGTTAATTATTATTATTATTTATTTCTTAGCAGACGCCCTTATCCAGGGCGACTTACAATTGTTACAAGATATCACATAATTTTTTACATACAATTACATTATTTTTAACACATTAATTTTACATACAATTACCCCATTTATACAGTTGTTTTTTTTTCTGGAGCAATCTAGGTAAAGTACCTTGCTCAAGGGTACAGCAGCAGTGTCCCCCATCTGGGATTGAACCCACGACCCCCCGGTCAAGAGTCCAGAGCCCTAACCACTACTCCACACTGCTGCCCCAGTTAATGTAATGCTTTCAGTACACTAGTTTTATGCCTGTTCCTGCCTATGCTTTAACCCTGTGATTGTCAGTGTGCTTTTTGAAATAATGTATAGGCATGAATGCAAAGTGTTTTCCTCATGGGAGTATCTATCTTAGGCCTGTTGTTCTCTATTGGCAGGAGTCAGAACAGTGAGATGGGGGTGCAAGTTTCAGCTTTTGTCGGCCGAAGTCCATTTGGGTATGTGATGTACCTCCAGTGTAGACATTGGTGTTTGGTACAAATTCTTTTTGTTTTTCAGCTAAAAGGTAATTAAGCATCATCCAGTACTTGGAAAATAAGGGGTCCAATGCTCTAGAGTTGCTATTCTCCTGCTTATTAAAAATTCTAAACATAAACCACTTATCATCATTCATTCTCATTGTAGCATATCGTCCCATTTGCAGAATTTCTTTTTTTTTGGATGGCCTTATTTATCATAGAAGAAGTCTTTTCCAGTTGACAGCCACTCTTACAGTTTATTTTTTCCACTACATTGTAGTGAGATGTGAAAATACATTTTTTATGAATTCCACTGCTTTATACTGTCCGAGCAATGTGCTGCTGACAGCAAAATTAACAATATGAAAAACCTGAATAAATTACTGATGGAACCAAAGGGCAGTTATACCGATAATATATCGCCCACAGTGTCTCAGATTGACATTTACTGACTGTCCAACTTCAGAAATAAATATGAAGTGGGAAATACAGAGCGAAGGTTACAGAATGAAAATGGTCATTGTTTAGTAGTCTGTCGTCTTTTCCTTCACCTTTCAAAACAAAACTGGATATGTGTGTGGTTAAACGTACCTTTAAATCAATCTTTCAACTACAATGTGTCATATATTCATGGCAAAGGGAATAACAGGAATAGAAAAACAACATCCCTTACACCGCATGACCACTTTCTTATGACCTTGACGTATTATTGTGTTGGGCCACCATTTCCCCTGATTGCAGCCATGGCATAGACTCCACAAGGTCCTGGAATGGGACATGCGGGATGTGCATCCAATTCCTCATTAATATTTCATCCAGTTGGTGCAGAGTGGTAGGCAGAGGTTTGTGATGGTGAATGTATTGGTCAAGTTCATCCAAATCTGGATTGTCTGAAGTCTCTGTCATGCAAACCATTCATGTTCAATTCTGGCATGGTGAATGGGTGTGTATATACAGTACATGTATACTGTACATGCAAAGATATGGATATTCTATTAGAGCAATTGAGATATTTTTCCACTAAAAGTTCAGCTCACAACGTGATTCTCACAGAAAATGTTTTTCAGCCCTTCACTCTAGTATGATTGCTATATGAACTCAATTAGCAACATAATGAAGTTTGGAAACACAGCAAGGGAAGACCTAGCTTGATCTATTTACAATGTTTGCTGACAAAACACTTTAAAAGGAATGTATTAATTGTCATGGAAACTAATTGCAATGAAATGCCAAGATTGCAATTAATGTGGGCTGTAGAAGCAGCTTAGTTAAAAGGTTAAAGCTACGCAGTGCTATTTCTTTTCTGTAAAAGAGCAGAATTTAACCAATGCAAGAATGCATTAGTAGAAGGCATTCTCTTCCATTTGAATGAATTGACATTTTAACATGCCTTAGGAAGACAGCTGAAGAAATACATGCTTTATTTCTGAGAAGCGTAACATTTATTTTTAGATCAATGATTCAGTTTGGGTTTAGAACATAAGAAGAACATAAGAAAGTTTACAAACGAGAGGCCATTAGGCCCATCTTGCTTGTTTGGTTGTTAGTAGCTTATTGATCCCAGAATCTCATCAAGCAGTTTCTTGAAGGATCCCAGGGTGTCAGCTTCAACAACATTACTGGAGAGTTGGTTCCAGACTCCCACAATTCTCTGTGTAAAAAAGTGCCTCCTATTTTATCTAATCTCCATTTGTGACCCCTGTTTCATTCTTTTCTGTCCTTGTTTCTTTTTTCAGGTCAAAAAAGTCCCTTGGGTCGACATTGTCAATACCTTTTAGAATTTTGAATGCTTAAATCAGATCGCCGCATAGTCTTCTTTGTTTAAGACTGAATAGATTAAATTATTTTAGCCTGTCTCCATATGACATGCCTTTTAAACCAAGAATAATTGTGGTCGCTCTTCTTTGCACTCTTTCTAGAGCAGCAACTGAATACACAATATTCTAGATGGGGTCTTACTAATGCATTGTAGTTTTAACATTACTTCCCTTGATTTAAATTCAACACTTTTCATTATATATCCAAGCATTTTGTTAGCCTTTTTTATAGCTTCCCCACATTGTCTAGATGAAGACATTTCTGAGTCAACATAAACTCCTAGGTCTTTTTCATAGATTCCTTTTTTAACTTCAGTATCTCCCATATGGTATTTATAATGCACATTTTTATTTCCTGCATGCAATACTTTACACTTTTCTCTATTAAATGTCAATTGCCATGTGTCTGCCCAGTTCTGAATGTTGTCTAGATTATTTTGAATGACTTTTGATGCTGCAACGATGTTTGCCACTCTTTTTATGTCATCTGCAAATTTAACAAGTTTGCTTACTATACCAGAATCTAAATCATTAATGTAGATTAGGAATAGCAGAGGACCTAATACTGATCCCTGTGGTACTCCACTGGTTACCTTGCTCCATTTTGAGGTTTCTCTTCTAATCAATACTTTTTGTTTTCTACATGTTAACCACTCCCTAATCCATGTACATGCATTTCCTTGAATCCCTACTGGTTTCAGTTTGAGAATTAATATTTTATGCGGGACTTTGTCAAAAGATTTCTGGAAATCTAAATAAACCATGTCATATGCTTTGCAATTATCTATTGTCGATGTTGCACCCTCCCTTTCCTAAAACCATGTTGACTGTATCTCAGGATACTGTTACTTTTATGTTGTGATCTGAGTTTGCTAATGGTTCTCCGAACCATTCAGAGAAATTGTTCTCTGACCTCTGTTTTAGTTATTCTGTCTTTGTTATTTGAAAAGACTAAATTGTGTTAGGAAGCAGTCATTTATCATTTCTACCATTTCAATTTCAGCTGTCATGCTCCCCACCGGGTTTTCCCATTTTATATGGGGGAAGCTGAAATCCCCCATTCCATTAGCATGGCTTCATGCATTTCTAATGTCATTGTATAACAGATTATTTTGCTCAGCATCTGAATTTGGCGGTTTATAGCATGCCCCTCTTATAATGCCCATTTAATTTGTGTCCATTATTCTGACCCATACTGATTCTGCGTTGTTTCTTACTTCCAGATTTAACACTTGGGCTTCAAGACTATTTTTTATGTATAGCGCTACCCCTCCACCTCTTCTGTCCTGCCTGTCTTTCCTATACAATGTATACCCACTAATAATATATTTGTATCCATCACTCTCGGTTAACCAAGTTTCTGTAACACCTATCACATCATAGTTACTTGATAGTGCAGTAGCTTCAAGTTCTAACATTTTGCTTTTGAGACAAATGTCTAGCATTTAGATAAATACATTTAATGACTATCTTACTTGAGTTGTTGCCCTTGTTTTGATGTTTATCCAATGGGGTTTATGCCCCCCTAATAAATACTGCATATGTTTTCCACCCCTGACATCCATGAAAGGAGGTGGTAATCACTGAGGAATCTCTGCAAATATCTTGCAGACTTGTCTAGATGGGTCCGCAGCCTTTTTTGTTATGACAGATTTTTTAAATGTATTTCTTCCAAGCCTTCTACACATGAATGGTATTGTGGAAACTGGAAAGTCTCTTTTCTAGTTCTATTGAAATGCACCACGGTTCCCCTTGCATCACACTAGTTTTTTTCCTCCTGGCAGTAATGCAATCTTCCTATTAGTTCTGCATATACATTTGTGTAGCCCAATGAAGAAACACACCCTTTGCCATGGCATTTTGCCACCTCGTCAAACCTCCAAATTACTTTTTCCTAATAGCCAAAGAAGAAAGAGTGATACTAAATAGATTTGACTGCAATATCTTCCAGTTTACTTTGGAAATTGTATCTTTAAAGACTCACTATGCACTGCAAAATTATAAATTATTGTCATGTTTTATCTGCTCCAATAATATGAATGACATGAAACGCATTACAATTGGAAATTTGACAGACAATACTGTATATATTCACTATTTGACGGGGTGCAGATAGGGATTTTCATTTTCTTTTTTAGTAAACCTCAAGTGAATTTAATGTGCTGGCAGCTTCTTCTGTAATAAATCATATAACTATCTGTCAGCCTGCGGTAAATGCATAGACAGCAATCCCCCAATCTCCCTTGCTTTTAGACTGTTTTTGATTAATCAATGAGCTGCACGTTTTGTTCCATATAAAAGCATTAGACCATGAGAAGAATTACGAAAAAGAGGAGGCCATTATTTGTTTTGAGAATCCCAGTTCTCAAAATATACCTGGTACACTTATAAACAAACATTAAAGTTGACTAATTGTTATTCTGGTCTCTATGTGAGTCTTGGCATTCATTATCAAACTGTTCTAGTCTAGGGCTCCCGAGTGGCGCATTCAGTAAAAGCACTCTGCGTGGAGTGCAGGATGCGCCATATAGCCTGGAGATCGCGGCTTCGAATCCAGGCTATGTCACAGTTGACCTTGACCAGGAGTTCCTAGGAGGTGGTGCACAACTGGCCAAGCGCCGCCCGGGTA
Organism: Acipenser ruthenus; assembly: GCF_902713425.1. NCBI lineage: Eukaryota > Metazoa > Chordata > Actinopteri > Acipenseriformes > Acipenseridae > Acipenser > Acipenser ruthenus. The sequence continues at coordinate 4,915,927 of NC_081190.1, read as the reverse complement.
TGGAGGGCTTAGGTTGGCAGGGGATCCTGTGGCTGATAGGGCGCCTGTGGTTCTGCAGTGGAGCCGCCAGATCTGTGTTGTCCTCCGGCACTATAGGTCTGGTGGACTCACTGTGGATCCGCAGTGCGAAAAATGACGGATTGGCAGGAGCACTTTTCGGAGGATGCGTGCTCCAGCCGCTGGTTTCCGAGTCGACGGTGGGTTGTGAGCGGTGAGCCGAGGATGCAGATAATAATTGGGCATACAAAATTGGGGAGAAAAAAAATTGGCGGACACTAAAAAAAAAACAAAAAAAAACCTGTTCTAGTCTATACTCAGTAAATGTTCCACGATCCCAAACCAGCGATCAGGCCATGTTCTGCGCAACTTTGGCTCACTGACACCACATGACAAACAGCTGCAAGTCTTCACACAGAAAGTGATACAGTTGCCCCTTGCTAATACAAGCACAGTTATGCCGTACATTCGGATATGCCGTACAGTTAAGCGTGACACTGGGTCACTGTGACTTGCATGATACAAAGAGACACACAAAAAAAAGGCTGTTATACTGACACCAAAGACAGGATGATAATAAACAGGAGAACAAGTAGCTACTAAATCGGACAACCTGTTGTCTCTCGACATGTCTGGTTTAGCGAGGGACAACGGTATAAAGATATGGTTTTAGTAAAGATGGTGCTGGAAGATAAATAATCAATGCCTCTTCTTTCTGCTTTTTTTATTATATGGGTGATTTATTTTCAGGTTTTATTTATTTACAGGGAATTGTTCCAGTTACTGGTGGCTGCCACTAGAGTACCAGTAATGGTATCCCAAGTGCAGAAGAAAATACACACACGTGTACATAATAATACACAAATCCAAAAACAGCTAATAAAATAGAAGGTGGCTAAGCTGAGCGCTACTCCCATTAAAAAGGAGATCTGGCTACCTGCTGCAAACTTCTTTCAATTATCTAAATTAAACATACCTTTTTTTAATTACAAACAAGACCTCCACCAAATGACATTATTTATTATTTTATAGGGACAGGCCGCAGCCCTGCCACACTATGTATATAAAAATTAATTGTATGCAAGATGATATCTGAATGTGTTTTATATATTTATAAGGGTTATACTTACTATCAGAAATATCTTAACCTTTATTTTTAATGCTATATTTACTGAAACCTTCATTCACGGCACATTAAAGAGATCGCCAGTCTAAGACACATAAAAGGTTAAACAAATAGCACTGAATTACTATGTCCCAGGTTTCAGCACACAGAACATTGTCCTGTTGCCATACCAATGGTATGAATGGCCTATGAAAACACTCTATACAGATCAACAAATGCAGTACAGTTTTAAGAAGCATCGTCACATGTAGCTGTGCATTGCCCCTCCTTGCCAACAAACCCAATATTCATTATAGTGTCAATCAGCTTTCACACTAAGAGATGCGTCTATCTGTGAAAAAGACTGACCTCCCATTCAATTATTCCATAAAAATGCAAATTGAATACCTAGCTCTTGTAAATATATATATATATATATATATATATATATATATATATATATATATATATATATATATATATATATATATATGTATATATATATACACACTATATGTAGATTGAGACCTTACAAATAGAAGACACAGGATAATGGTAAAAGAAAGTTCCAGCATTGACAGGTAGTCTGAAGTGAAGGATTGTTAGCTTTGTGAAATGAAAATATGACATGATAGAATTTAATATACACTTCAAAAATATATCAAATATTCAAAGGTTGTCTGCTTACATTAAGATGAATCCCTGACAGCCTGCTCTGAAGTGCTCTAAGTTTTGCAAAGCTCATGTAACAGAAGTGCTTTCTTAACTTTACTTTACTTTAGATAGTTCACACACCCTTGTCTCTGTAAGTCGCCTTGGATAAAGGCATCTGCTAAATAAAGAAATAATATGTGCATGCATGATTTTGGAGAGAAGAGTCCAGCCTCAAGCTGAATAAATATAATTCTTGATTTAAAGTATTTTTGGCTGGTTTTACACGCCCAGATTAGCACTAATCCTGGACTACCTAATGTTATTTTAGGTAAAGTTATCCAAGATCAATAGTAATCAGCCATTTGTCTAAATTTGATGGTGTTACCAATATCTTATTTGTGGCATGTCAATCATTGCATTAGATACGACAGAACGAAAGGTCCAATACCCCAACATAGTCAAAATAGTATTCTATTAGATTAATACATGTCCACGTATTTGAAGTGGAGTAAGACTGGAAAATGATGTGTTGTAATTCCAAATGTTGATTTTAAACAATATGTATTCATTTATTGATGTATTTATTTGTACTAATTACCCCCATAGGTTGGGAGACTAAAGCATGGAAAATGCAAACTTTCTGTACCTAATGTAGCACCCCATACTATGTTTTAAAATGAAAATACAGTACATGTTTGCTATAACTTGTGTGTCTTTCAAAACTGCACATCTGAGATATATTTAGCACTTCAAAGTGCTTTTTTTTTTTTAGCTACAATCAGTTTAAAATGACTTTATGGTTGCATAATTTTAATGACATCAGTTTTCTTAACCTGCTTAAAAAAGGATGTCATTGTAGTGCATTAAAAAGTAAGCTCATGGTTGTAATTCAATCCCTGTTAAATAACAACAGAGAAAATGGGTTTACCAGACATGGGATAGCAACTTGTCTTTAAGCCCAAGGCTAATCAATGCTGATTTAATTCTAAATAGCTGGCCAAATTGCTTCCAGTAATATGTGCATTATTGTATAAATTAAGGCAAAGGCTTTAAATTCCATTTGGTGTTGATAGGTTTAATTAGTTCAGTACTTTGTATTTTCACTTGGCTTTGTATTTGAGACGTCTATATTTCTATATTAATATGATAACACAAAAGCCTCTGAGAGGATTATTATAACTATGAGGTGCTAAATCATAATGCACCAACCTAATTAATCAAATGGGCTCAATGCTTCATCCCAATCCCAATCCCTTGCCTTGATTTATATACATACCCTGATTATTCAGTGGCCTACATTGTCATACATATAATTTGGAAGTGAGAAAATACTGAATAAAATATATGTGTATTGTATTCTGTGTTTCTATCCAACATTGGTTGTTGCACATAATCCCTGTCACATAATGACGTCAAACCCCTAGCTCCCTGTCTGTTGTGATAAAAGAGCACCATCTGAGACTATATCTTATGTCTTCACAGTAAACAATTGCACAACTGAAGATTCAAACATGGCATACTCTGTATTTGCACTTTTGGAGTTCATTTCAAGAAGTAGCAAGCAACATGTGTTGTTGTTATTATTATTTTTTGTATTATTTCATTTTTTGGTTAACCTTTTAGACTTTAAACTGTTAGTCCTAATATGCTGTTTTACCCAGAACAGAATGTCACACCCAGTGCATTTCTATGCAGGTAACCCTATATTGTGGTATTAAATTGACTCCTTCTGATTTATGCGATACAACAATTGCAAAGAGATAAAACAGTTCCCTGCAAGTGACTTTGTTTCTTTTTAACAGTCAGCAGTTTTACCTGTGCAGCTAGAGGGTCAGCACCATTCTGAAAGATTTCAAGAACTGAAGGCGAGAGCTCTACAAAAAAAGAGCTTATCTTTTGAGTTTGGGCCTCCATGGAACCACTGCCTTCCTCTCAGCTCACTTGCTCTCGACACAGCATCCTGAACCAGCGCACTGCCTTCCTCTCAGCTTACTCGCTCTCGACACAGCATCCTGAACCAGCGCACTGGCTTCCTCTCAGCTCACTCGCTCTCGACACAGCATCCTGGATCAGTGCACTGCCTTCGTCTCAGCTCTTTCACTCTCGACACAGCATTCATCGAATCAGTGCACTGCCTTCATCTCAGCTCACTCACTCTCGACGCAGCATTCATCGAATCAGTGCACTGCCTTCATCTCAGCTCACTCACTCTCGACACAGCATCCATTGAATCAGTGCATGGCATTCGTCTCAGCTCACTCTTGACACAGCATCCATTGAATCAGTACACTGCCTTCATCTCAGCTCACTCACTTGCAACATAGAATCCATTGAATCAGCGCACTGCCTTCGTCTCAGCTCACTCACTCTGGACAGCCTCCATGGAACCAACGCACTGCCTTCGTCTCAGCTTACTCGCTCTCGACACAGCCTCCATTGAATCAGTGCACTGCCTTCATCTCAGCTCACTCACTTGCAACATAGAATCCATTGAATCAGCGCACTGCCTTTGTCTCAGCTCACTCGCTCTCGACACAGCATCCTGAATCAGCGCACTGCCTTCCTCTCAGCTCACTCGCTATTGACACAGCCTCCATTGAATCAGTGCACTGCCTTCATCTTAGCTCACTCGCTTTCGACACAGCATCCTGAACCAGTGCACTGCCTTCGTCTCAACTCACTTGCTCTGGACACAGCCTCCTGAACCAGCGCACTGCCTTCCTCTCAGCTCACTCGCTATTGACACAGCCTCCATTGAATCAGTGCACTGCCTTCATCTCAGCTAACTCACTCTCGACACAGTATCCACTGAATCAGTGCACTGCCATTGTCTCAGCTCACTCACTCTTGACACAGCATCCTGAACCAGCGCATTGCCTTCATCTCAGCTTACTCGCTCTCAACAGCATCTTGCACTCAGTCAGCTCTGTCTCCAGCTCACATTCAAACTGATCAATTTCATTCCACTCTCTCTCTTGTGTCTCACCCCTTTAGCTCTTATAACCTACAGGTATGTAACCACACCTATCCCATTAATACCAATTGTCAAGGTAATAAAAGCCTTCTGGCAATATAGTGCATTTATAAAATGTTCAAATTTTGTGAGCTACATGTGTATCCAAGGTAGGCACCTAGAGCAGTTCATGAACTCAAAGCACCTTGACAAAAATGTATAGTGGTTTTGTGATTTAAAGAACTTAGCTGAGTCCCCCAAAACTAATTTCACACAGGCTGCCTAAAATCTCTATCAATGGACATACACTTCATCTACTACTGACCGTGGTGCTGTATGTCATTGCCTATCTATTGAGCCAAAGAGTTTCAAGAATGTCCCATTGCGATGTTGACAGTGCAATCTGCAAACTTCCAAATGACTGACAGCCAGGTGCCCCACTTAGTCTACACATGTAAAACCATTCAGGTGAAACATTTCCTTTAATTTTCAATTTTCTATGGTATTGATTTTTGATAAAGATTAAACTTTTGTGGTCCATTTATTCAGTGAATGTCAGGTGCGTCAGGTCTAATTTATTTTCACACAAGCTGTTTATTTTACATGCGCTGTTTAAAAGTAATTTTATTCACAGTAAAACAGGTTTAAAAGGCACTGCATATCAACATGACACTCTCTACTGCATCTCCAGCCCCGCCCCACCCCTTGTTCGCTGTATTTATCACATATTTCTTCATAGTCATCCATACTGATAAATCATCTCCTGATCACTCGATTTATCACCAGACTCCTCAATAATGCGATCCAAGTCATTATTTTATTACTATAACATCTAAAAAAGCTTGGCAGAAGCTTGGTGCTGGATGCGGAAGCAGCTATCTTGTTTATTTATGTCCATGTTATGTCTGTGGTGAAGGGACTATGCGTATTGCTCTCGGCTTCTCTCGGCCTCTCTCGGCTATTGAAAGCTTTTCTCTGCTTTTTACGGAGAAAAACCAACTAGGGACCTGTGATTGATGCCTTTTTGATGATGTCGGACAAGGTCCGACATCGGACCGGAAAGGAAAAATTTTAATGGCGGACCTGGTACGACATAGGACCGCAAAAGGGTTAAAAAGCCAGTCTCAGCTCAAAGCGGCAAGACTTTGGTGAGCTTGCAGTATCATTCCAATTAAATTAAAAGCAGCTTCTAGGAGGGTAGAGACAAACTCAAAAAAAGATATCAAAATTTCTCTTTTGTAAATGCTAACTAACATAGAGCTACCGGTACCATTCTATATTAAAGAAAGGACACTGGTTGCACTTTCAGTGGTGGTAAACATGTCTACTTATTAACACAGAAATCATCCATTCTGAGGCCATTAAATCAGTACCTTTAACCTTCTCTTTACTTTTTTTAGTAGATTCTCTCATTATAACCTAGCAACATGTCTCTAAGATTTACACAAGTGCATGCTCTCTGTTGCAGCTTACTGTGGTAAATGAAAACAATATTGAGTGGGGGGAAATGTATCAAGCTCCTTTGGATGCTTTTGGTGTTGGAAGGATGCAGTACTGAGCTGTAATTAGGGAGAACATTGCAGAGGTAAAAAATGGGGTAAAAAATTGGGCATTGTAAATGATATATATATATATATATATATATATATATATATATATATATATATATATACATATATATATATATATATATATAAATGGTTGAAAGGGCATTTTCTTACTTTCCCATTGACTCAGCAGCAACAACATAGCTTGAAACCTCAATCTATACACTCACCACTCACCATATTATCCTGCAGTTTTTCTTATTCATTTGTTCCTCAGACATGGAGAAACTGGAAAGAGGCAATAAATATGCTGACACAGTCTTCACATGATATGCCTGTCTGCATGCATCTTCACGAACCATGACTGTGAATGAACAGCTTTTTGATTTGGCATGAAAAGAAATACAACAGACATTAGGTGCCTCTCTCCTTAGTGACCTGTCTCAAGGCTGACTATTAACATTTCTTTGGACAAACAAACCATTAACTCTTACCAGGTGCCTTGCTGTTTGATAACACAGGAAATTAGGAATGCTGTTGCAAAGGAATGTTTGTTTGTGTGTAATGTTACAAATGACCAACATTTTAATTGTTTTATTCACTGGTGGTTTTATTGTACACTGCTTTAATTGCACTAATGATTGTACTATTTTTTACACTGTGTGTTTTAATTATTTATTATACCCAAAGGGAGGACCCAATAAGGGGTTAAATTATATGTTTTATGTACCCAAAGGGAGACCCCAATAAGGAGTTTTATGTATGTGTTTTCATCTTTTTAATTTTTTTACCACGAGCATGGTCACAGGGGATTGGGACCTTAATTTTAGTCAGATGTAAGTCATTAGCACCACTTGATTAGTTCCCCTATATAACTGGAACTAAATGAACAGAGAGGGAGAACACACTGGCACCGGACTGTGGTCATTTTGGACATGGAAGGAAGAGCAGCAGTACTGGAGCCTAAGCAATAAATACATTGAAGAGAAGCAGAAGAAAACAAAATGGCACAACTAAAATGCAGTGAAGACTCAACATCACAGAAAAGAAACTTAAGTACTCTTTGCATTATCGAGATTAAGAGAATACTGTTTCACACGGACTGCAAGTTTAACTTTTGTTGTGTATGTGAGTGTCTCGTTTGATGGATGCTGGTGTTGTTTATGTGAGCGTCCCATTTGATGGATGCTGGTGTTTTAGTTATTGTTAACTGTTACACGACTCCAGTACATGGGGACTGTGAATGGAGTAAGTATACTGTTGGACTGGAAGATATCTTTATTTCATTACTAGTGCTGATACATTTTAGTTTTGTCTGTCTCTAGGGCTTGCCTTCTATCTCCCTCCATTCCAGAAGGCTTGCAGAGAAGACGGACTGCTGTATCACCTGCAGACACCCCGATAAGCGAGGCTCTCGTCTACTAGAGTTAAGCATCAGTGGCCGGTTCGGAAGACTAATGCTTTTGTTGGGAGTTGTACGAATGTGGGGTGTGTGAATTAGCCCCGCTCAGAGAGTGACACGGGGAGGGGAGAGCGAATATTAAGGACGGATTGTTCTCATTGTTTCTCCAGGATCGACGTCACGGAGGGAGGGAGCACCCCCTAGAGGCAGGCATGGGATCTGGATGCAAAGTATTGGCAAGGAGCCAGTTGGACTTTCGTGGACAAATTAAAGTGCCTGCATTATGGTGAAGACGACTTTGGAGAAGATTGCTTTTTGTCCTTTGAGGAATGAGACGCACTGTGGCCATTGAAGGTCAGGTGACATTATAATGGTATTCTGGACATAATTAATCTAGCTTCTAAACAGTGTGGGACATCTTGAAATCCTCCAGTGGGACTGAACTATACTGTTTACGTACCTGAATACTTACTGTGTGGACATTCAATTGTAGTATCCCTGGGAAAACTATAGTTTTAGGAGGTAAAAGTGTTCTTGTTGACATTTCTTTGTATAAAAACTGTCCTCCCTTTTTTTTTGTTTAACATAATTAAGAACAACCATTTTACGTACCTGGCTGTGTGGTTCCTGTGCGCTCCAGGGGTCGTCTGGAGATCCAAACAACCTGTGGGGTATAGAAGAGAAGGTTACTCTAAAATAAACTTGCCTGTAAAGTGACACAAACCTAACCTCTGACACATAACGTATGAAAATGTGACATCTAGAATACAAAAACATAAAATTCAAATCCATCTAAATTATTTGAAGATGTCCAGTATATAAGAAAGCATGGGTTAATAGTATACCTGTGTTCAAAGTAAGAGATGGAGCATTGTTAAAAATTAAAATAAAGTAATTAAAACATGTCTTATATGAAAACTTTGAAAACACCAAGGGCCACCTCCACACAGCTACACTGCTTAACATTCGCCTACTAGAAAAACAATTGCACATTAGCAACTGGTTTAGTTTATACTAGTAACACATTTTGGGTAAATGCGTGGGTAAATAGGTTGCTCAATTCCGATTCTAACTGCAATCTTCTTTTTTGGCTATAATGTCACAGCATGCCTTGACAGCCAATCAACCCCGCTCTGTTTCTTTCCTTAAAATGTACTGCTTCACAAACTCCCTTATTATCTGGGCAGATTAATGCATAAATAAACAGGGTTGTGTGCCAATCTCAGAAAAATTATTGCAGCAGATGGATCTTTCAAGCTCAAAGTAATTCTAATTTTAAATGTAATTGGAAATAATGTACAGGTATATTTGGTTTGCACACTGTTATTAATTGTTCAAACTAATACAAGATGATCAATAGAGGCTGTCATAAAACATTTGTTTGAGTTGTTATCACAGAATTTTTAAACAACTGGGAAAAAGACCAAATATAAAACAACCAAACCTTTTTTTTCTTTTACTGTATTGTACACCAACTTATAATGAATACGTACTTTTCAAGGTTATAGTTTCGGTACTCTGTAATATAACCTATTGCAGTGTGGTTTCTCAAGTTGCTTTACAGAAGCCTATCTACAGCTTTGACTTCAAAAGTGTAAGAGGGACATCTTTAGGTGGAACACTTCTAAAACAGGAAGCAGCCTCCTAGAATAGTATGTTTAGGTACTGGTGAGAAGAAGCCCGGCACTGGAAATGACCAAACAGTAAAGATAGCTCGGGTTGAGATTCTGAAGGGAGTAGGGACTTGCCTTCTAGCGCCTTCTATTTTGGGGGAATGTGGGGGTATTATTTTACTGTTCATCCAAGTTGCGAGCTGGGAAGTAGAAATGGAGGAGACACATAGGTTGCAAGCAGGTTCTTTCTTTATTCAAGAACCTGCTTGCAATCTATCTCTCAACTGTTAACTTCAGGTTAACTTCGGAATCAGGATCCTTCTTGTACACAGGGCAATACCAGGAGTGGAGTTACAACGGTAAATTTAATAAAGTGACCATTGGAAGTGCTTTATAGTTCAACAAGGGGCCGGACCAAATCAAAGTTAGCACTTAGCGAACGAGGACGCAAAAGCATTCGCGGTAATAAAACACAAGAAAAATTCTAAGCAAAATCTCGCTGAACCAAAACAAGCCCTTTTCACCCTTCAAACAGCAGCTATCGCTTGTTGACTACAAGTGGGTTGAGAAGGGGGAGTGGTTTGCTATTGCCCGACCAAATCTGCTCAATTCCAGCTATAAATCACATCGCAAGACTTTCACAGGACCGGATTTTATAGTCAACTTCCAACTTGTCGAAAGCTATCGTGTATTAAGCAAATAGTAAAAAAAATAATACTAAACATCCTGATATTTGCCACAAAAAAACAGTACATTCCTCAAGACGCTCCACTGACGTCATATATCGAACACTTGCACACAACACTGAATAATTTAAAATTAATAATTTACAGTATCAAATATTAGTATATGTATTATTCCTATTATTATCATAATACTGTATATGTTGTGTTTGTTGCAACCTTAAACGAAACACGTACAAGACTTCTATAGCCTACTTTTTTTTTGCCACAGTTTGAGTTAAATGTTTAATAAAGCAATACGTATTATTTCTTTAATAAGTACAAACAATAAACTCTTTTCTACTCACGGAGAGGTTTGCTTGAAGCAGTGTCTCTTTCAGTGATGGTAAAGCTTTTTAGATATATTTTCTTTTATTTCTTATCTTTGCAGTAAGCTACAACTACGGACGGTACACTTTTTTTAAGTCCATGGACATATTCACACGTCATCTGTGATGTCACCTACCTCTGTTCAAATGATTCATTTCTTAAAGGCACAGTGCTCCATTACATTGAACTTCGAACAAACTCAAGACTAACAAATGTAAACAAACTAGAATACTAATAAAGAACGTATGAATGATTTAACCATTTTAAAGATATTAACTTTTAGTTTTAAACATTTGTTTACTCTCGTAAAGTACTTCAACATGTTGACCTACACAGAAACATTATATGAAGCCCAAATTCTCGGCATGTAAGAACAAGCCCACCGTTCCAGTACAAGGGAGCGCATTTTGGCTATACCGTATCAGCATGCCAAGCGGTCCCTTCGAAACATATAAAACCACGTACATAACAAAATTACGCAATATCTATAAAGGTCAAGATTAAGTTTTTAAATTTGCTTTGGGTTTTCGACAAAAGAAATAATAATAATAATAATAATAATAATAATAATAATAATAATAATAATAATATTATTACTACTAATCGTAGTTGTATGTAATAGCATTCATTCACTGATATTCAAACGAAGCAGTAGTACAACACAGACTTGTATTTGTATTTTATTTATTTTCTGCCCTGGCTGTCTTCGCCTGCCTTTTCGCTTGTTACCTTCTTGTTTCCGCCCCTTCAAAATGTCACAAATACCGTCTGGGGATTGGTCAACAGCTGTTTTCATGTTGCTTTCAGCGGTCCCTCCTACTCCTGCGAAACTTCTCTCCTCCCCTTTCATGGATAGGGAATGGCTAGTTTTGGTTTCATGATAAAGAAAATGTGATATGGAAACTAGCGATATTATCACATAAACACTCTATCGCAAGAGCGATCAGGGTTTGATTTGGTCCTGCACAAGATGTCTTTGAAAGCTAATACAGACTCCAGAATCCAGGGCAACTTACAATTGTTACAAGATATCACATTATTTTTACATACAATTACCCATTAATACAGTTAAGTTTTAACTGGAGCAATCTAGGTAAAGCACCTTGCTCAAGGGTACAGCAGCAGTGTCCCCCACCTGGGATTGAACCTACGACCCTCCGGTCAAGAGACCAGAGCCGTAACCACTATTCCACACTGCTGCATGCTATATGCAAATGTATGTGATCATGGGACATGTCATGTGGTGTATTAGACCCATTTATGTTAGAGTTGTGCACTACTATTCAGCAACAATCATGGGAAATCAGAAGGATCGGTGACTTCCAAAGGGACGTGGTAGTAGACTTGACACTTAATACAGTTATACAAAATTGACCACCGGAAACTGCAAATCCAGCTGCAACAGGGTCATGATCAATCCGGTGTGCATTGTACTTCTCAACAGATGTGATAGTGGCCCAAATTCCACAAACCTTCAACTCTGCACAATACACCCCCCTTCTATCCTCTCAAACAACTCAGGGAGCTACACATTGTGGGCTATAACGACCATTCTCAATTTACTTTGTCCAGTCACTCTATGCCAACTGCAATGTGTTCAGGAGGGCCAGTTTAAAGAGCATTACAGGAGAAGAGCAGTGAAGCTGAACTCTGCAAGAAGAAAAGAAACATGCATGCATACATATTACAGATAACATGTGTGTGATTCATTGACAAACTATTTGTGCATAAAAGTTTTAGTTTTGTTTCTACCACTTGAGAGTGAAGTATTCAATTAAGAGAAAACTAGGCCAAGCTGTTGTGTGTGTCAAAAGCTAAAATGTAGCTGATTAATGAGCGTTGTGTTTTACTAGGGTCCCCGGAGAACACCATTTGTATATTAGATACCTGTGAGATGCCAGAACTTGATGTATCATGTTATCTCAGTCCAAAGATTTAGGACTGAAGTAATCGACACAACATAGAAGCAGACAAAGTCTGGCTTGAGACAGCTTTCTGTATTTATAATTATAATAATAACAACAATAATAATAATAATAATAATAATAATAATAATAATAATAATAATAATAATAATAATAATAATAATAATATATAAAAGTGTGTTTGCCTAACATTGCAAATAACCAATGCCAATGCGCACCCAAATGTTTCAGTGATTTGGGGGGAATAATTTGTTACTGTGATTTGCAATGGTGCTTGCTTCATTATTCCAGCATTATGAAGGAGTATACACATTCCCAAATCAATCCAACAAGTTGTTTACAAGTTAGAAGATTAACAAGCCTTCACAGAAGCAAACATCCTAAAATACTTTCCACACAAGGATCAGTATTTTTTGCATGTAAGATAATGATCCTACCAGTTTAATTAAAATGATTTTCAATTTCGACTGCTGTACACATGACAGGCATTTTTGCAAAACACAATCAGATATAATGCAACAGCTGAACATATAAAAATGTATCTTGGTAATTGTACATAATATGGGCAACAAAACTGCAAATTTAAGTAAAATGAGTAAATGTCCTAGCTGACAATGTATGTGGTCACCTTCAGTGTCATGCTTCCCCTTGATAACCTATACACACTACGTGAGAATTGTGTGCAGCTATTCAGCAGAAATGATGGGAAAGCAGAAGGATCTCAAAGATTTCACGTGGGGCACAATATTGGGTACCTGTGCAACTAGGTTGTCCCTCAACACAGTAGCAGCATTGACCAACATTAGTCTCCCAGGTGCCCCTGGAATGGCAATGTTTGTAGAAAAACAGCACTGCAAAGCACAACTCCAGTCATCAGCAAGTAATGATGGATGGAGCACACAGACGCATGTAACATATTGTGACAAGCAACACACGTGAAAAAATCTATATAGTTGATTTGAGTTTGTTTATACATGTACCATGTGTTTCTGCTCACATGCCTCAATTTAATTTATTTAGTTTCTGCTAGACTGACAATAGATCTCTCTAGACGCAGGCATATCTCAAATATGAATGAACTGATAGGTCTCAAACACTTCTAGCACCCTATTTAAAATGCCGGTGCTTACTGCATGTTATGATCTCTGCATTACAATGCAAAGATGTCTACTAGCAGAATTGACACTTTGAGAACTGTCTTACCAGAGGTATGGTTTTAGCATATCAAGAGCCAAAGCCTCATACACTAGTAACAGTATCTCAAAGGGATATCTGGATGGGTTTTTTTCATTACATACAAACTCTCTTAAATGAGCTGGTTCAGGGAAATAGATTGCATTCCAGGAGAACATTCAGTTAATAAAATTCTCAAAGCTATTTATTCCAAAACCTCATTAACCGGATTTTTGCAGATAGTGAAAACCCAAATCAGAAATACAGTAAACCACTCAAAAATTAAATGCACAGGCTTGTCAGTCGCCTGAAGTGTTTTTTTTTTAATAATTTATTTATTTATTTAGTTTGTTTTAGAATTGTAAACATGGTTTCTCTTTTTCAGACCAACCATATACTAGAACACAAAAAGCAATTGAAACAGTGACTTCAGAATTCATACTTAATCAATACCCACTGGTCACAGGATAAATCAATGAGTTAGAGGGCCATGATATGTATTTAATTACAGGGTCCTAAAGACCACGATATTAAATCTAACTAATCAGTCACCAGGTAATTGCAATGAAAAAAAAAAAAAAACTCTCTCAAGAAACATAATTTACTTCTGTAATGAAAACTGTCAAAGAAGAACAAAGATAAGGGTAAACTAAAACGAATTTACCAGGGCTGTATGCTTTCATTGAATTAGTATGTTGTTTAGATTTACATGGTACAGTGTGCTAAAAATGTCACACCTTTAACCTGAGGAATAAAAAGGAAAAAAAAGACTGCAGGAGAGCTGTTATAAAATTCTCAGCATCTGTTACAGCAGCCATAAATCGTGTTTCCTGTTTCATCCGGTGAGCTCGGCTGGCCAGCAGGTTTGTAAATGTGACGTTTGTAAATCTCACTTTTCTACACAGATACAGTACCTTTTATTCTATTTTTTATTTTATTTTATTTTTTTAAATAGGGGTTTCTGCACTGTTGACTGTACAATTATTGGTGGGAGATTTGAAGTACAGAGCAACACTCCTATTTTGGAAATGTGTGTTGTTATCTTTTTACTAACATTTTATATTTAGAGAGAAATAACAATATCAATTTGCTTATACAGCTTGCATGTGAGTAAAGCCAGCATAATGTGGAACCAATATGTAGTTTAATTCATAACTGCAAGCTGAGATGATTGTTATACTTCGATAAAACAGGGTGCTGAGGTTAAACTAAACTGAATTATATGGTTTATTTATGTGGGTTATCAATACATAGACAATTACAGTACTGTTCATAGGCCACTGCCCAATTGCCTCTGAGTAAATTGTTTTAAAGTTGCCAAGACAAAGGGCCCAGACTATAACAACTATCCCCCTATTAGCTGTGACTGTGTCCCAGCACTTGACATTTATCCCTTAACCCTCATACTCCATTTAAACCAATTGAATGCAAAATGCTCTGTAAAGCAGTAGAGAAAAAAAAAGTGTAAAAACACCAAATCATAACCAACCCGAAAAATAATTTGGATTTGGGCTTGTCCCCAATCCATATACTGATAGGCATGGACATCAACCCCCTGTTGTAAATATGTAAGAAGTGCAGCAGGGTAAATCAGTGTATACCTTTCACTTCTACGGGCCTGGGTTCAAATCAGACTAAGTGAAGTGAGTTTGGTAGTCCCGGGTGGATATTTGTCCACATTATAAAACCACCACACAATTTACAATAATCATCCGCTTCTGCCTAAAGCCGGGTCCACACCTGAGCGATCAGTTGCGCAACCCAATTGCTCCCAAAATCGCGCAACTCAATTGACAGCAATTGCTGTGTCCACATCTGTGCAACAAGGTTCCCGCGTCTACAAGATTCATTTTTTTATGATAACTGAGGTGACAGGTTTTTTTTTACATTTTTATTCCATCCGCAAGGTAAAGTAGTTTTTTTTGTTTGAATTGACAGGTTTTTTTGTCCCATGTCTGCAAGTTTAGAATTGTATTTATTTTATTTATTTTTTGACAACTGAGGTGACACTTTTTTTGATCAGGTCGTAATGTGTCCAGTAATTAACGAGGTGTATATATATATAATGTTAAGTTCTAAATTATAGTTTCCTGGAAGTTCATTTTTAATTGCAGCCTATACAAGTTTAGTCAATCTATTATACTAAACAGACAAGATTAGCCTGCAGTCTGTTTACCAGCTGGAGGCACTCCATTAATCGGCAACTGAGTTATTCTTATTATTTACTAGAGATTCGGGTGTGCCGAGTACTCAGATTATACAGGAGTACATTACAATTATGGCATTTTTTTCCCAAATTTGAATTATACATGGAAGAAAAGCCTATTACTAGTTACTTGTATCATCTAGTCACAGTTGGACATTGACAACCATAAATAAGACTGATTTTTAAGGACCATAAACATAACTTTACATTTAAATAAACAAAAATAGTGTCTAGCCATCTACAACCTATAAATACCTCCACTGTTTGTTTTTAAAAAAATATTATTTTGGAGTGACCTGCCTGTTTAGACTGCACTTGTAGATCTCTTGATCCACCACTCCTACAATGCACTGGACTTGCCTGACCTCAGCACCACATTACTGGCGCCTCAGCTAGTGCACTATCCTTGCACTATTGCACATCTAATAAGTAATTGTAGATATAACTCGTTGTAATCCTAACGTGTTGCATCCTATTTCATATTTTATTTTAGTAGTTTCATTTCTACTTACTGTAAACTATACTGTATTTATATATTATTCTTGCATTGTAACCATGTACTGCCCTGTAACACCTGCAAGTCACCTTGGATAAAGGTGTCTGACAAATAAATAAATAAATAAATAAATAAATAATACATACATACATACATACATACATACATACATACATACATACATACATACATACATACATACACACATACATGTCTACTGGGCAGTAGCCTCTTCATCAAAACAATTACTGTTAAGTTAAGCATGCTTCTGCCAAAGTAAAACTGGATTACTGGGATTGCATGCAATTATACCTAAATGTGATTTTACTAACACATTACAATTTTGAAATGAAGTATAAATATGTTCTATTTTTAACAATGACAATATTTATGACCAGAGCACCACCCACCAAAAAACATAAATCCATTTCTACAGTATGAATAGGAGCAAGGGAATACCATCTGAAGGTGAAATGAAAACATAATAACCTGTTATTCCAAGGGGCACAGGGACATTTAAAATGCACCCTCTGGCTTTTAAAAAATACATGCTGCCCTTTATTTAAGTAACATTATTTTTCTTTAAAAGGCTGAACTTCAAATCAAAGCTGAAAATAAATGTGACTTTATATATACTGGATCATGGGAATTGATCTTTGTGTTGTACTTTGTAATTTAAATGGAGTTATTCTGCAGTGATTCAGATAGCAGCAACAGTCCGCTTGACCATCCCATATATTTTCAACATCACTGTGTGTCCAGGTTAACACTAGAACCACCGCGGTTATACTCATACCTAAAACTGCTGCCAGCAGTCATTGTGACGGTTACATTTTAAACCACATCAATATTAAAATGAAAGACAAAATATCCGATACAAAAGTTTTATTCAAGCACATCATAGCAAACATCTGCACAGCTGAAACGCCATATTTAAATGAACAATTAAACATAAAAGGGGTTATTTTCTAACTTACCACATATAAAGCACTACTTCAAAAAATGAAAAACTATAATAAAATAAACATTAAAAATAGTGTGTAAACAGGTATATGTACATACAAAACTGTAAAAATATATATATATATATATATATATATATATATATATATATATATATATATATTGCAGCAGTTGCAGCAGCCTGCTGCATTGCAGTTTTCTGTTAGAAATATTTCTGTGGCTAGCTTCAAGATAAAATCTCTCCTACTGGTATTTTCCCCGCGCATTCCTTGTACAAAAAAAAGGAATTGATGGCTGCCAGTTCCAGCAGAGATAACAGCAGTCTTGTGTGTGTATATATATATATATATATATATATATATATATATATATATATATATATATATATATATACATATTGTAGGTTATATTCAAAATAAAAACATGTATTGTAAAAGGCAGTTAAAATGACTGCTTTGGTGGTTCTAGGTGGGTGGGATTATAATTTTCTTATTTTCAAGATCCTGCCTTTCAAACACCGTCAGAGTATTTAATACATGTATTTAGGAAAAGTCATAAACCGACAACCGCATAACTTTCAGACATGCTGAGTAATTTAAATTTGACAACCTCAAGGAAAATATCACTCTTCTTAACCTTCCCAGCTAAAAGTAAAAAAATATATATATTTACTAAGATGCAGGTATAAATTATAATACTGAAAATATATTACTTTTATTTAAGATTCCAACAGCACTTCACAAACTGGAGACATTTCAGCTGAAACGCACAAACATAATGAAATAAATAGTGCCAAGCACGTTGCAGACAGCGAGTTACACATCAGACACAGAGGCAGTTTTATAACTTGAGCCCTGTGACACGATTGACTATACAGCTGTTCTGACACCAGGAAGCTCCTTTCAGCACCATACAGAGACCACATCTGGAGGTAAATGAGGGAGATGGGGTAGGGTTCATCTGTACACATCAGGGATCACCTCTGCAACTGAAATGGAACCTACTAATATAAAACGGTCAACAAAACAGGTAATAGATTCACAGAAAATAAGCAATGTGCATTTTAAAAACACAAACAACACTTTAAATAAACTTGCTAAAGAAGTTAAACAAAGATGGCGCTCTCAAGTTACATTTGTAGGCAGTATTACAAAACTGATCAATAAAATGGAAAAGGGGCAGAATGCAATAGCCAAATCAATAATAGATGGACAGACTGCAGTGGCCAACGCTGTCATTGAAAGCAATAGAAACATTACATTATCTATAAACGCATGAATTGCAACAGTACAATCGACAAACAAACAGTCTTGCACACATCCTCCTGTCACACAACATGCGTCTACAACCACAACTCCAGCAGAATTGAAAGAGTCCCAAACCCAGACGACACCTGTTATTGACCCTGATGTGGGAAAAGGACTGGAAACCAGGGAGACAATTACTGAGAAAATTAACGAGCTGAAGTCAAATGAGGAAGTCAAAGGGGTTTCAAAACCAGGACGTCCTCCTGAAAGAAGGAAAAAATAAACTAGTGCATACATTGTTGTAATATATTTAATTTACATATTATATTGTATAATTTAAGTGAAATTAGGTCAAAGAAAGTATGATTTTCCAAATGTGTGAATGCCCTTGAAGGCTACTTTGTTGGGTGTGAGGAAAGACTTGTGTTGTACTTTGAGATTTAATCAGTAAAATAAAATAGTAGCCTATTTTTATTTATTAAAATTAAATATACCAGTAGGTGCCGGTGAAGTCAGAAATGAAGATTACCCTCAGTTTTCACTATAATTCGTCACTGGCACAACAACACATTAAATTAACATCGATAAACAAAATTATCATGTCAGACACCAAAACATCAAGCAAGTGAAAATAGAATAAAACAACATTAAACTTTTTCCCATTGATAAGTCTATATTATTACTGCCAGCAATTGAGTATTTGGTATTGTTCAAGCCAGTAAAAGCCATTTACCGTCATGACATTGTTTTATGAATCAGTTTAAGTGTATGCATGTAACTACCATGACAGTAAACCCTATTCATGAATATGAAAAAAGTACACTGGGATGGTAAAAGCCTCTACCACCACAGAAAAACAGGTGGTATGTTTTATGAATAACCCCCATGGGCCCTAATTTTGAGGCAACAGAAAAAAAGAGGTTTACAGTACCATCAGCATGGACCTGGATTGACCCAGTTGCTATGTTTATACCAATATGCATGCAAATCTTAGATGTCCAATGCCATTTTAACATAAAGGGAGAGCTGAGTATATTGGGGTTAAATTTAATGTGTTTTTTTTTTTTAATTTAGTAGTCGCCAATTGATTTTTACCTCGCTTTTCTCCCAACTTGAAATAGCCCATCTATTATTTTAGGCTCAGCTCACCGTTACCACCCCCACGCTGACACGGGAGCGGCGAAGACCAACACAAGCTGTCCTCCGAAATGTGTGGCGTCAGCCGATCGCTTTTTTTCACTCTGCAGGTACGCCATGCAGCCACCTCAGAGCTACAGTGTTAGAGGACAACGCAGCTCTGAGCAGCTTACAGGCAAGTCTGCAGGCGCCTGGACAGTCTACATGGGTCGCTGGTGCGTGGTGAGCTGTGGACACCCTGATAAAACATGGTTAATTTTTCGATCACTGTGAAATGTCCTGTTTTAAACACATCAAACCTCAGGAAGTTGATTGTGAACATAATTGAAAACATAACTGAAATCAGAATACAGTGTTTCACACTATTTAAAATAAAATGTCATTAAACTTTAATTAATGGAATTAGATCTGGTCCTCAAGCCACCTGAGGTTTTAAAATATGTAAAAGGACTGTGCATACCAAACAGAGTTTTATATTATATTAGTGAAAGATTAAATAACAATCACTACTATTGGATAATCAGATTCTAAAGTGAAATTTATTTGACACTGATTTCATTTGAACGACATTTCATACTACTTTCATACCCCCAGAGTTCAGACCAAATGTAATAAAACAAGTTGTAAAGGACATGGACAAAATATTATACAGTACCTCTTGGGAGTTTTACAGCTAATGAACGAGCATTACTGAAACCTCTCACCTCTACTAATGACATTTGAGCAGATAAAACCCAATAGCTAAAGAATGTTAAAAGCTTTGAAATTAATTTGTTATTTCTTGAATTCCGCTGCTATTCACTGTGCTTGTCTCATATTCTTGGTTTCTTGGTTGAGTCACATGGAAAAGTATTCTTAGGACTTGACTATCTATGATTTCCAGGGCTGAGATCAACTGAACAATGTATTCTCTTGTTGGTGGCCATAGGTTACCATGCTAGCAGTGCAGTGTGTATCAAACATGTTTGTCAAACATTTAGGTTCTTGAATGCAGCCTAGGTTTCTAGCAATAATCACATGACTGAAAGCAGACACAGTGATTAGAATGGTGTTCCAAAGGATGCTTGGAGATAGGTGTCTGTTTTTGAAATTCCCTTTCAATCACTGTCTCCAAATTATGTAACAATCATAATCTTCTTACTAACTCTTAAATAGCTACTTGGTACTGGTCTGAAATATCACAGTTATCTTAAAACACAGGCTTCAAATACTTTAAATGAAACAAATGAGACAGTCCCCCGAATGAGCAGGAACCAAGAATATTAGACAATCATGGTGATTAGTGCTGCCTTCAAGATACTATTTCTTAAATTCATCCAGGTTTTTCTGAAGACTTTTTTTGCTTCAGGTCTGTCTTTCTAGTTGCTAGTAGCAGGTATTTGGAAATCAAGAGACAGTGGTATGTAACATGCAACAGCATGTGGGAGATGTAATCTTGTGAATAACCTGGTTTAATCAGAATATGTTTGTTCTCAAATGAGGAGCTAGATAAATTGTATTTAGCTGAGTAAAAGTGAAATAAAAAAGTGCTTATGATGCCATTATAAACCCTCGCACATCTTCACATGTGCTGTTCTTCATCTGAAAACCTTTTAGCAGCAGTGCTTGTGTAAAACAAAACACATGTTCCACCAATACTTTAAATATCCACACATACTTGAGTATTAGGATAACACCTTGTTCTACTTAATATTAGGGATGCACTGAATCCAGGATTCGGTTTTGGACTTGGCCCGAATACCTGCTTTTTGAGCAGGGTTTGGATTCGCCGAATACTTAGGATTCAGTGAACCGAATCTGAATCCTATATCCGCCCAGACGCACATCCATTTTAATACACCCCCCCCCAATGTGTGCGGTTCTTCTTTAAATAAAATACACAAATCCGGTATTGAATGTAACTGTTGTATTTAATAACAAGCACATGTTTGATGAACTCTGTCGCGGCTCTCAACTCCCTATTACTGGTTGGGCACGCACTAAACACACGCAGATGCTGCATGCAAACATACCCCCGTATGCAACAGCACATTCACACTTTTCATGGAGTAGTTATGCAGTAAACCTGTAATATATAGTAACGGCAAACTGTTGTAGACTTTTGTGCTTTGTTGCTTTGTCTGGGGCAGCAGTGTGCAGTAGTGGTTAGGGCTCTGGGCTCTGGACTCTTGACCGGAGGGTCGTGGGTTCAATCCCAGGTGGGGGACGCTGCTGTACCCTTGAGCAAGGCAATTTACCTAGATTGCTCCAGAAAAAACCCAACTGTATAAATGGGTAATTGTATGTAAAAAAAAATGTGATATCTTGTAACAATTGTAAGTCGCCCTGGATAAGAGTGTCTGCTAAGAAATAATAATAATAATCTGTCAAACGTGTTCTAGAGATCATACTGAGAGAAAAAAAAAATTAAAATCGGTGCACAGAAATATATATTTTTTGTAACTTTACAACTGTCAGATGTGCAAGAATCTCTGGACACTTTAAGACAGGTCAGGTTTTTTAACTCACCCCTCTAAACTGCAATGTATTCGACATGTAAAGTGAAAGTGAATTGCTTGAGCAGTTTAGTAAATGTATTTAATTGTTTAATAGTGATGGCGATTTTATCCGGAGAGCCTTGTAACAACGATTAATTGTATTGCTTGATTTTTTTTATACAGTAAACAACAAAATGGTACAACACCATTATTATAGGTAACTTTGCACTCACCTGCACTCTATCATTTAACCTTTGACAGCACGTAAAGTTTCTATTTGTTAAATGTTTCTTGCTTCACGCAGTCCCGCCCAGTCAGAGACTCAGAAAGCCAATCAGCTGCTGTATAGGTCTGATTGATGGAAACGATCCTCGCAGGCAGGTGTGTGCTTTTGGTAACAATTAAGTAAAACAATTCAATTAATTTAGTGACAGTTCGCACAATTCACACTCACTTTACTGAATCCATTGCAGTTTAGAAAGGTGAGTTACAAAACCTGCCCTGCCTTAAAGTGTCCCGAGATTCTGGATCCTGTTAGCAACCCTGCTCTCAGATCAGGTGACACAGGTTGAAACATCATTAAAGAAAATAGTGGGTTATGGCAAAGATGCAGCTCTCCTTTCTTGTAAAGGTAAAGTAAACGGTTCTGTATTTTGACATTTCTGTTGTGGGGGGAGGGGGCTAGCGGTAAATTGTGTAAGTTTCAAACTGAAATCTTATTCAGGGATATATTTCCATTCTGTAATAAAAATACTATGAACTAAAAGGCTCAAAACAATAGATTGTGCGCATCCCTTGTTAGTAGCTCCCAGTCTGTTTTTCATTCAACAGTTTTCTTGACAGTTTTTGTAGATTTGGTATTCGGTTCGATGTTCGACCAAATCTTTTGAGATGGATTCGGTATTTGGCCGAATCCCATAACCTTGTATTCGGTGCATCCCTACTTAATATAATAATGATATGCACCCCAAACCATGGGATGATGTCCTTTAAATTGCAATCCTGACATTTTAAGCATCAAACATTACTACAGCTGCTGCTTTGAGACATAGCTGCAAAGTCCCATCCTCATCTGCTGCATCTGCTGTATTTGTGTTAACCCTGAGGAAGTCCCGGACGGCAATTGGAAAAAAAAAAAACTTTTTTAATGTTTGCTCTTAAATTATTTTGTCATTCAGATCAACTTTTTTAATCAAATTGCTACTGACTCTTGAAACTTGTCTCAAGCAGTGACAGATGATACTTTAAAAAGACGCATCTGTGCAAACAAGATATGAACATTTTAGCTTCAGGGGCCTTGATCTGAGGTGATGCTTATTGCTTGCTTGTTTCGAGTTCTTAAGAATCAATTGTGTTTCCTCTATTATCTTTCTCTGACTTGACGGTACTGTAGCACATTGTATAGAACATGACATGTGAAGAAGAAAGCCTTGAAGCTTACACACAAAAAAATGGGTCTCAAGAAGGATGTGATGTATTCACGGGATATTTACAGTGTTCACCTCTTTGCCACGGGCATTTAGCAGACATTTGCTTTTGCTTAAGTATTATTTGATTTAATTGGAAAGGTAGTAAAAATAGAAATGTATTTGCCTGGAAAAGCATATCAGAATAAAGCAGAGAAGATAGTAGTCAAAATCCCTCTCATTTTTACATGGTTAATAAGGAAAATGTTTTTTCAGATGCTGTCAACATAGCTATTGTACTTAAAAATGGCACACAACTAAAAATTGATAATATTTGTCCAAAATACTATATAAAGAAAACAGAAAAGTGTGCATTAGACATTATAGAGGCAGGAGCTCGTGTTAGGCTTGTTATTGGGGTTACATATATTTACAACATGTTGGTGAAATGGTTTTGGGTTGTGTTGGGGCCTCTTTTCAGTTGTCATTCCAAGTTTCATTGTGATGCTTTTTTTATTATTTGAGCAGCTTAAGAGTCACAAAAATTAACAACTTAAAAAAAACTGTAATAACTACTGTTACTTTATAATAGTAACTAATTAAGATAATAATAATAATAATAATAATAATAATAATAATAATAATAATAATAATAATGAAATGGGTGATTTCTGCAGTGAAAACAACCCTTTAATCTCCCTGTAATGTTTTTACAGATGGCATTTCTTTGGAAATCTTAACATTGCAACTGTACCAGGAACAATTTGCAGCTAATTTTAAGGTGCAAGAACAATCACAAAAGCGCTCAGTGATGAATGGGGCTGTTCGCTCTTCTGAGCGATTGCACAGCTGTTTCACTGTCTTTAGTCTTTTGGTCATCCATATCATAGGCCCTTGTCAATAGTTCCTGCATGTGCTATGGATTGTCTTGCTGCAGCAAGCTCAGTAAGGTCTTGAAAGCAGATTTATTGAGACTTCCATCATGTTGACTGGGCTTGACAAGGCTAATTTGAACCTGAAAGGTCAAGAGAAATAGATTTATATTTCCTGAGAAAAAAAAGGTTCTGTATTGCTGGATTTCATTTACTTTGTATTGTGTTTATAACTGAAAAAAACACACCTAATAAACTTACTAAACCAGAAATAAACAACCCACACATTTAAATTAGGGTTTTTTTTAACAATCTCAGGTTTTTATTTTTTATTTTTATTTGTTTTATAATTATAGTTGGTGTTTTTTTTCTTGCGAGTGATGATTTGGAGTAAATAACTTTGGAGTATCTTAGCCCATTTATTTTTTAAACTAGTATCACTAAGTATATAAGCCAATTCCATCATAACCACAAAAAAACAGACATGGAAGTTGGTATGATTATGAATTCACAGAATTTTATCAATGTTTGGATATTATATAATGTAGTTTTACCAGATTAATAGTAATCAGACCATGTTGATTTCAAGAATGTTTTTATTTATCCAATTGGAATATCCACCAGTCCAGCGTGTAGAACGCATTCATTTTATTTAACTCTTTAAGGACCTGGATCGTGTTAACATGATCATACTGAAGTGGGCTTCTAGGACAGCGATCGTGTAAATACGATAAAAAGGCATTTCATTTTGATGACTTACAGGGCCACTGTACTTTGCTGCACAGGCTTGAAACACACATCAGTGGATAGGGGAGGGACTGATGTTCACTTCCTGATTTTGTTTTGTTTTTCTTGTGACGTCACTGAGAAGGGCATTTAGTGTCTAAAGGATGGAGACAGTTTACAACAGCCAGGCAGAGACAAAAGCGGAAACAAAACATCACAGAAACTTGTTTAGAGCAAATAAAAAAGGGGAAACACTGTAAATCTGATGTATTTGACATAATTATATTAGAACATTTATTCACTACCAGAGTCATCAGGCACAACATCTCTCTCTGAGTCTGACTCCATTAGGAGGTCAGCAACAGCCTCTGCATTGAACTGCTTTCTTGCCATTTTACTGAGTAAAATTTCAAAATTAACAGTAAAATAATAAAAACACAAATAAATTTCAAGTCAACTTATCCCTATATATATATATATATATATATATATACTGTAAAATTGTAGAAAACATATAACCTAAAATAAATCAATAAATACTAATCAAAGTAGTTTTTGCAAATAAATAAATAAATAAATAAATAAGTGGGAAAAAAATCAAAATGCAGAATAGGAAAAATAATCTGATCTGAAATATACAATGCTGTCACAGTAGAAAATTGATAATACAATTATATCCTATTATCCTAATATGTATATATTTTTTTAATTTATGGTGCACAAGAAAAATAAATTAAAACCAATAGCTATATATTGTATACAATCCAAACGATTTTATGAAACAGGGATATGGGGAAAAAAAATCAGATTGATCTGTTAACAAAATCTGAATGATGACTAAAACTAAAAAAAAAATGTGGGAATGGTAGAAAAATGAAGATCAAATAAAAAAGTATAAAGATAAAGAAGTATAAAAAAGTATAAAGAAGATAAATAGAGGGATCACAAAAATAATATTCTTAGAAAAATATGTCAAATAGATGCAAATGTGTGAATGATCAAACTCACTAGACTAGTTTTTCTCTAACACCAACTAAACCAGACACAACAAGTCTGAGATAGCAAAAACATGTGGTTCCTAATGGTTTTTTTTAGCCTGTGGTCTGGTAAAAAGGTTTGGTCCTATATGAGATACAAACAAAGCATAATTGTGCTTTATTATTTCCACCAATAGCATCAAGCTATCATCAACATTCCCCCAGTGAAAACCCTCTATAGGTAATATTAGTCATTTCAAAAACAACTCCAACTTTCTTTAAACACGGGCCACCTTCCATTACCAGTTTTATATTTGCAACCAAAAAAATTATTTAAATATTGATGAACTCAGGGTAAGGGGCTCAGAAGCCTAAGATACCCCTCAAAGTGTTTGGATGGAAGAGTCTTTTCTTTTCTTACCAAACAAATCTAAACACCTTCAATCACATTAACATTTTAGTTGGACTGCTCCATTAAAAAGTATTCTGATTGTATTATATCTCACACAGTCAGGCAGCAGAATAGAAGAAATAACCTCTTTGGAGGAAACCTCTGTTGTAGTCTGTGAGTTGCCATGCACTCGGTCATACATCTAATAAGTACTTACAGTAATCAGGACCAACATGTTCAATGAAATCAAACGTATGATTACTTGTTTCTCAGTTTTAAAGGGTTCAACCACTGAATATGTTTAGAAGTACACAGCAGTTTATTTATAAGTCTGAGAGCACTAACATATGTAGTCACCAATACCACAAAATGTCTTCAAGTCTTGATGAAATTGATTCCATGGGGCTTGTTTTCAAATCATTTACTTCCAGTATTAAATGATCAAATATTAAACCACAGTAAAGCGGTTTTCTGAATGAATATGAAGTAATAGGCACTGAAATGAATAAAGTAACTATGCTTTACATTATAAGAGTACATGTATAAGCCAACAGAAAAGAAAATGATTGTGTCTCAAATCTAAAAAACAATACAGATTACACTTCAAAAATCCTGCTAAGTAAGAATACAGAAATTCTATTTTAAAGCCATAATCAAAACAAAAGAGGACTATAGTGTGGATGTTAAGAAGATACAAGTTTATGAAATGTAACCACTGGTGTAGTCTGTCCATTATAATTTTCACCATGGGTGATGATCCCAGGAAAGCAACACACAAGGCAGGTTTTCACTGATGCATTTGCAGCCTACAGTATATAGGCATATAGCTGATTCACACATATTATAGATCAGTTTATCCAAAGAGATGCTATGTTGTTACCACTGTAGAAAATCCTCCTTGAAGGAAGAACTTGCCTTGTGTGTTCCAAATACTGCATTCCCTGCATACGTTTGTTTCTATATAGAGCACATAGGTTCTAGAATTAATCAGATTGATGAGCAAGAAATGCATTACCACATGCTTTTGTTTGTGCAATTCCATTCTCTTTCTATTTAAAAAAAAAGAAAGACAACAAATATGGATTGAAGACAAATTACAAGCCAGTTGAAATAAGGTATTTAGAGCAGGCTCTAAACTAATTATATAAAGGAATATACTGGACTGTATTGAACCCCCAAAAAGTATGATGTCATATGGCCCACTTCATGTTTCTGTTCTCCAAAAGACAAAGACAACAAACATTTTACCACTGATATGGAAACTATTAAAGAAACTGTTGAAGGCAATTTGTCACCCTTCCATCAAGCAAAAAAAAAAAAAAAAAACCTTGTGACTGACCTACTCTACACACACACACACACACACAAAACAAAGGTAACTGGGGGTTTGGAACAATACACACACAGTTATTTACAACAACATCGTCTAGTGGGGTCCATTATAACTGCACAATGGCCGGGAAATGTCCAAGCTGTGTCCCCCAGCATGCACAGCTCCGTGGCAGAGTGACTATTGGTGTAATCAGGTGTTCACTGGGAAACAACAATCTAAATGAATACAAAATAAATAAATTAAATACAAATTAAATTAAAAAAACAGTACTTTTTCATCACAAATTTTAAGCTTGGTAAGCTAGAAGGTGTCATTTCTTTGAAATACTATTTTTAAAACAATCCCATCTAATGCTGGTAGCAGCTTTTTATTTTTCACTGGGGGAAATGGCTCACATGAACTTTGACCCTGAAGCTGAGGTAATTGTTTAGGGTCATATCAGGTTTATTGGGAACACAGTAATGGCAGAAGATTAAGAGCTTGCTCACATGTAATTGAGAAATGGATACCCAGAAGCACCTGAAATGGCTTATAAAGATGTATAGTCAGCTGTAATACAAAAAGCAGATTTGCACAGAGCAATGGATGGTACCATCTGGGTATCAGACCCTGAACTCCCTCTGGATAGATTCAAACACTTGTGGAAGGCACACATAGACACACATGGTTTCCGAATCCCTTCCCTCTGGGCAGCCAGCTATACAAGCTGATAAGCTTATTTCTCAAGATCTGTGCACTCAAATCGAAAAGCCTGGAGTGAACGTCTGCATATTTTGAAAAGCATGAGCCCAGTGTGCTTCGGAGAAATATTCCAGAGTTTTCTGAGACACGGGTGCCTCATTTACTGCTTAGAAACTGATAGTGCTGCTGATCATTATCCTGCAAAACAACAATCACTTTGCAATTTCTTTATACAATGAAACTATATTGACTACAAACTAAAAAAAACATATTATCCCATGAATGTGTTTTTAAAATTTTGAACAGATGGTAAGAGACTTCTGAACATGTACATAAACATAAGGTAGAATGTTCTTAATCATTGCCACTTATTGTGGGCAGCTTTTTCTTAAATCTGCTGGTTCTTATTACATAAAGATTGATTTTTTTTTACACAGCTGAACAATTTAACAGCACTTTCGAACTGCAGACTTTTACTTCTGTTTTTTGCTGGTAATCAGACACTGCAACTGCAGATGCTTTTCATCCATCTATCTGTCCAGCCTTACTTCTTGCTCCGTGACTCACTGTGAAGTATGTCACAGAGGTCATTGTCACACAGGTAAACAAAGTAATATCCAGGAATTGTGGGAAATCTTTGACCTCCTGGTCAATGTCACAGAATACCAGCACCACACACTATAATTTAATTTGCAGGTAACAGAAAATACTGTAGATCCAAAACTGTAAAACCCTCAGTAGTACAATATGTGGTAATACTAATGAAACTTAGCAAAATAAATATTGTTAGTATTCCTATTAACAAAGAATGACGTCTGTTTAGAACATATACAGTTAATGAATGTATATATTCATTGTAAAAGGATGTGTCTTTCTTGACGTATGTGAGACCACTTTCTATTTATGCCACCTTCTTGGCAGGTGTCCCTGCAAATAAGAAGCATATTGCATTTTATCCCAGTTAAAAAAAAAGTGTTACATTTGAAATGTTATCCCACTTGGGTTTCCTGTCAATTATATCTTATGCCTTATAAGAGATCTGCTTGTAAGACCGAGTTTGACTTTATTGGGGCTATGCTGTCTTACTGTAAAAGCTCATTTTTCTTTATTTTTATACAATGTTATTGATTTGATTTGTATGTAATATATATATATACAGCTCTGGAAAAAATTAAGAGACCGCTGCAAAATTATCAGTTTCTCTGGTTTTACTATTTATAGGTATGTGTTTGGGTAAAATGAACATTTTTGTTTTATTCTATAAACTACTGACAACATTTCTTCTAAATTCCAAATAAAAATATTGTCATTTAGAGCATTTATTTGCAGAAAATGACAACTGGTCAAAATAACAAAAAAGATGCAGTGTTGTCAGACCTCGAATAATGCAAAGAAAATAAGTTCATATTCATTTTTAAACAACACAATACTAATGTTTTAACTTAGGAAGAGTTCAGAAATCAATATTTGGTGGAATAACCCTGAATTTCAAGCACAGCTTTCATGCATCTTGGCATGCTCTCCACCAGTCTTTCACATTGATGTTGGGTGACTTTATGCCACTCCTAGCGCAAAAATTCAAGCAGCTCGGCTTTGTTTGATGGCTTGTGACCATCCATTTTCCTCTTGATCACATTCCAGAGGTTTTCAATGGGGTTCAGGTCTGGAGATTGGGCTGGCCATGACAGGGTCTTGATCTGGTGGTCCTCCATCCACACCTTGAGTGACCTGGCTGTGTGGCATGGAGCATTGTCCTGCTGGAAAAACCAATCCTCAGAGTTGGGGAACATTGTCAGAGCAGAAGGAAGCAAGTTTTCTTCCAGGACAACCTTGTACTTGGCTTGATTCATGCGTCCTTCACAAAGACAAATCTGCCCGATTCCAGCCTTGCTGAAGCACCCCCAGATGAGTCCAATTTTCAGCTTTGCCCAACACCTGGTCGTCTAATGGTTAGACGGAAACCTGGAGAAGCCTACAAGCCACAGTGTCTCGCACCCACTGTGAAATGTGGTGGAGGATCGGTGATGATCTGGGGGTGCTTCAGCAAGGCTGGAATCGGGCAGCTTTAGCATGAATCTTTTTTGTTATTTTGACCAGTTGTCATTTTCTGCAAATAAATGCTCTAAATGACAATATTTTTATTTGGAATTTGGGAGAAATGTTGTCAGTAGTTTATAGAATAAAACAAAAATGTTCATTTTACCCAAACACATACCTATAAATAGTAAAACCAGAGAAACTGATAATTTTGCAGCGGTCTCTTAATTTTTTCCAGAGCTATATATATATATATATATATATATATATATATATATATATATATATATACACATACACACTGTCATAGGCAAAAGTATTTGGGCAGTTAAAAATAACACAAAAAAGTAATGACTATAATTTCTAATTGTTCTATTGAAAAATATAAATTAGAGATTCAGTTTTATAATAAAACAACAAATTATTACGTAACGTATAAAATGAAAAATAACATACAAAAACGAATTTCATACTTTGATAAAAGTATTTGGGCACCCTTACATTAGTATTTTGTGTGCCCACCCTTTGCTTCCTTTACTGCTTGCAGTCTCTTTTTGTATTTTGAAACCAGTTACTGCCATCTTTCCAGAGATATTTGAGTTCTGCAATCAACTTTGGTTTCCTTTTTGCAACAGCAAATCAAAAAAGTTTTTGTTTATTTGGATTCATCTGAAATCTCCCAGCTTCTTCAAGTATTCAATGGAAAACTGCAATGGCTTTATTTTGTGTATCGTTTTTAACAAAGGTTTGTATCTCAGTTTTTGCCCATGGACATTCATCTTGTTTACATATCGTTGAATTGTTCGGTTCTGAATTTCTTGATCATCTTCTCTCAATTCTTGTGTCAAATCTTTTGCAGTAATCCAAGGATTTTACCAGGCTGCTCGAACCAATTTTTTTTTCCAGATTTTGCAGAAATTGTTCTTGGTCTTTCACACATGAAGCTAGTTGCAGTAGTTCCTTTTCTTCTGTGTTTGTCAATAATAGCCCACAGAGTGCTTTTCCGTAAACCAAGTCTTTCTGCTTTTTTTCTTGTAGTTTCTCCTTTTTTGTTTAGGTGTATCGCTGCCATTTTGAGATTGATGTTGTACTCTAGTTTTAACCATTTTTGTTGCTTTTTAAAAATTATATATTACTGATTCTAAATTATTTTGCGTGGTTAAATACACCACCCAAAAACTCACTCTTGGTCACATTTTACGAAACATTTTTAAACTAATAAATAAACAATTACCACAATGAATATTATCGTATTCATCATAGCAAAGCTGAGTTCTTACCTGTAAACAGGAACACGTTTAAAGTCTGAAACTCATTGTCTGGAGTTTGGTGTTAATTACATTTTTGTTGATACACTGCAGTTTAAGGTTCAAGCTAAATCTGCATATTTTAAGTGGCTGGAAGCTGAAAATAATTTTTCAAAACACCATTTACTTATACCAATACAGTACTGGCGTCATTTTAATAGCAAAACCATATTCATCTTAAATATTAATAAGCAGCACCTTAATATAAAGTGTTACCAAAATGGGTTAGTACTGTGATAGAAAAATTATTCAAACTGACCTCTGCTACTTATTTGTGTCAGAGAATAAAGCATGCATTGTGCAGTAGTCCAGTTACTTAATTAAGTGTTAATTATTCCATTATGCTGTGGTAACTTTCTGGCATTTCACTTCAGTGTAACAAAAGAAACACATGGATTTGACAGCTACCTGTGGGAATGAAGTTAATTGTTTTCTTATGCGAAGAAACAATTATCTGAAACCCTCTGATTTAAAATAATGACATGTTAGATCAAACAATACCCTAATCTTGCGCTGGATCCATGGTGATGTAAATTAAAAATGATGCCACTTTAACACTTATACCAAGTAATGTCAGCTAATAACGTCATCTAAGCATCAACAGCACATAGACAGACAAAGTAGAACAAAAATCAATTCATGCTAATCCTACAGTGTTTTGTCTGTTTATATTTTAAATTTGCCAGTATATGGCATCGATGGATGTATTATTTGAGATGTTGTATAAATACCTTTATACATTTCTGTTAATTTCTATACTTTGAGAACTAATTTTGCTTTTCAGATTAAACATGTCCCTACAATCAAAACCTATATCACTATAGTTGTATGTAACGTGTTCTCACACTCTTAAAACACTCAAATACAGCACAGTAAAGTATTCCATTTTTTGTATGCTTGAAGACTTATTTATTGGTAGTCCTTTAGATTGCATGGCATGAATAGCCATCTAATAACATTGTTTTAACTTAATAGATACCAATGGTTCCAGCTATTACCTGGTAATTACTATGTAATTGCATTGAAAGGACCTTGGGTACAAGATTGTGTTACCTGATGTAAAACATACAATGTCCATGTAATTAAATACTTATTCCACGGTAGTTACCATGTGTTAGCATGAACCATTGCTAGTTATATAGTTATTACTATTATACTACTATTATTGTAGACAGTTAGCTAACCTGCTTCCAATGTATTGTACCTTTTTTCACAGAAACAAATGTAATATTGTCATAATGGTATGGTTGGTTTGATTTTAATATACTTTTTATTTGCATTATGTTTATGCTACTGCTCTAATATTCTCATATGTGTTATATTTTTCTTACTTCAACAAGATGATAGTGGGTCATTGTCCTTCTATTGTTCAGATTGTGATCAGACCTTTGGCTATATGGTGTAAAGACAGGGGTGGGCAATTCTGGTCCCTCCTGTTTTTTGTTCCAACTGTACCATAAATTACTTAATTGAACCAATTAAGTACTTATTAGAAGCTTCATTGGTCAGTTGGAACAAACACTAGGAGGGACCCTGGCCCTCCAGGACCGGAATTGCCCAACCCTGGTATAAGGTATCACCTTTGTTCCAAGAGACAGTCATTTGTTAAATGTAGTTTGAAGAGAGTGACTTCCTCACGGGTCAGAAATGTACAGCCCTGGTTTCATGAAAATGTGCTTGCAGGGATGTTTCCATACATTTAGCATGTAACTGACACCCATTGAGAATCAGGCCCAGTGTCCCAAATGTA